>NC_085024.1:2014627-2134196 GCF_963692335.1 Osmerus eperlanus
CCATTTAGAACATACTTTATGAGTGGAAGGTCTCTAAGTAGCCTAACCTTATTGCTTTAGGGGAAATAGTACTAAAATATGTGCAATATTACATTAGTTATTAAACTAGGCTATTACATTAACCTGGGGGGGGGGGAGACAGACTTATGTCGTTGTTGTAACATTCATTCTTCCACAAATGAAAACACTGATCAACCATAAAAACAATCGTAATGAAACATATGAAATATGATATATAAAACTGTACAAAACAGAATAAGGAATAACAGATTAAGGACACTCAGTCCTCACTGTCAGTGTCAGGACAGTTATCTCCCAGTTCCTCAGTTTCTTTTGTGTTGGCACAATTACAACAACGACATAAGTCTGTACAACACAGTCCTGCAGAAAAACATGAACATCTGCCTGTCTCACACGCAGTTTTGCAGCCGCAGTGTATCACATGCAAAACACTGTCAGGGGCCGAATTTCTGTTACATGCAAGGTCCCATCCACTATTTGCCAAACATATCCATCCATGTTGACAAAAAGCAGCTACCTTATTGGTGTAGAACGATCACGTGTCGAACCGTGCCACCAAAATCCTATTACGCTCTGAAGAAACTAGTTCTGCATAAAACATAGACGCAACGATAATTGACTGGAATTTCAGCGACAAACTTTTTTTTTGTAGCTTAGCACAAATCGTTCTTTTTTTATGAGCTAAAGATTGTGTAGATGCCAGACTGTGGAGCGGGAATCATTTTCTAAAAGACTTTTCATGGTTCACCTTGCAGCCTATTTAGCAGACGCTCTTATCCAGAGCGACTTACAGTAAGCACAGGGACATTCCCCCGAGGCAAGTAGGGTGAAGTGCCTTGCCCAAGGTCACAACGTCATTTGGCACGGCCGGGAATCGACCCAACAACCTTTAGATTACTAGCCCGATTCCCTAACCGCTCAGCCAGCTGACTCCCAGTGTGAGGGCTCCTCGTACTCACAGGTCAGCCCGATGTCATGGTAGGTGAGGATGGCCGGGCGCGCGCTCTTTGGCACCCCCTTCACGGAGCAGCGGACCAGCCCACACAGCGTCTCCACATCCTCCTCCTGGAAACACACGACAGCAAACGTCACCCGCTGTCTCCCCGCCGCCTCCCCGCTGCCTCCCCAACGCCTCCACGCTGTCTCCCCGCCGCCTCCCCGCTGCCTCCCCGCTGTCTCCCCGCTGTCTCCCCAACGCCTCCACGCTGTCTCCCCAACGCCTCCCCGCTGTCTCCCCAACGCCTCCCCGCTGTCTCCCCAACGCCTCCCCGCTGTCTCCCCGCCGCCTCCCCGCCACCTCCCCAACGCCTCCCCGCTGTCTCCCCGCCGCCTCCCCGCTGTCTCCCCAACGCCTCCCCGCTGTCTCCCCGCTGTCTCCCCGCCGCCTCCTCGCTGTCTCCCCGCCGCCTCCCCGCCGCCTCGCCAACGCCTCCACGCTGTCTCCCCGCTGTCTCCCCGCCGCCTCCCCGCTGTCTCCCCGCCGCCTCCCCGCCGCCTCCCCGCCACCTCCCCAACGCCTCCCCGCTGTCTCCCCGCCGCCTCCCCGCTGTCTCCCCAACGCCTCCCCGCTGTCTCCCCACCGCCTCCTCGCTGTCTCCCCGCCGCCTCCCCGCTACCTCGCCAACGCCTCCACGCTGCCTCCCCGCTGCCTCGCCAACGCCTCCCCGCTGCCTCCCCGCTGCCTCGCCAACGCCTCCACACTGCCTCCCCGCTGCCTCGCCAACGCCTCCACGCTGCCTCCCCGCTGCCTCCCCGCTGCCTCGCCAACGCCTCCACCCTGCCTCCCCGCTGCCTCCCCAACGGCACCCTGCTCCACTCGTTTCAAACTCCCACACACCCCGTCCCCCTGAGCCTCGCTGGGGAAGCTTCCCCCCCATGGACCCTCGTTATCCCCTGACACTAGCACTGCCACTGACAAACAGCTTGCTTGATGCAAGAACGGCTTCAACCAGACGGCTGAGGGGATGGAAGATGGCGTACGACGCCAGCACTGAGAAGACAACACTGTTGTTTATGGTCTGTCAGAGACCTTCAGACATGCTAGTAGACCCCTGCATGAGGAAAGTCCTGTCTGTGGTCAACGGAGCAGAACTTTCCAGAAGCCACGTTGATTATCTCAGGAACCCCAACATCACCCTGTCCCTCCGGATTCACACCTTCAGCTAAAAACACACATCGAGGTCATCCAGTTGAATTGCTTTCCCTAGTCTCACAAGTCAGCCCAGACGATACTCACAGTTGCCTCTATGTCAAACACTGAGTCGTACTCATTGTCCTGCATGACCATGTTGTCTGTGTGTCGGTTGGCCGTGGTTGCGATTGGAGTTTTAGATCCTGGAGCTTGAGTCTCTGAGCTACTGTGTCCCCTCCTTCCAGACAGCAAGGTTTTATACTTTTCTAAGTCCCCTGACTATCCCGCCCCCTCCCCCACCCCCTCCCCTGCTTGTGTAGCACCAAGGCCCTTGCTGCCATCTGGATGGCCTGATCAGATGATTGGATTAACACGAATGTGGCCGGTCCATCCCAGGCAGGCTGGTTCCCAGGAGGAGGGAAAGCAGAGCAGAGCCACAGGATGTGCCTTTGCTGCTGCCAACACACCTCCTCACCAGGAACAGGCAGACCACACCTCCTCACCAGGAACAGGCAGACCACACCTCCTCACCAGGAACAGGCAGAGCACACCTCCTCACCAGGAACAGGCAGAGCACACCTCCTCACCAGGAACAGGCAGAGCACACCTCCTCACCAGGAACAGGCAGAGCACACCTCCTCACCAGGAACAGGCAGACCACACCTCCTCACCAGGAACAGGCAGACCACACCTCCTCACCAGGAACAGGCAGAGCACACCTCCTCACCAGGAACAGGCAGACCACACCTCCTCACCAGGAACAGGCAGACCACACCTCCTCACCAGGAACAGGCAGACCACACCTCCTCACCAGGAACAGGCAGAGCACACCTCCTCACCAGGAACAGGCAGAGCACATCTCCTCACCAGGAACAGGCAGACCACACCTCCTCACCAGGAACAGGCAGACCACACCTCCTCACCAGGAACAGGCAGAGCACACCTCCTCACCAGGAACAGGCAGAGCACACCTCCTCACCAGGAACAGGCAGAGCACACCTCCTCACCAGGAACAGGCAGAGCACATCTCCTCACCAGGAACAGGAAGAGCACATCTCCTCACCAGGAACAGGCAGAGTTCTGAGTGGGGGACACCCTGCCCTTCCTCACACAAAAATGGGGATGGGAATAAACGTTTGTTGACATGCAGCCTAAAGTAGTTGACTGTTTGTACTTTAAATGTTTCAGTACTGTACAAGCAGGCTCAGTGTCATGCACCCTACAGTGACATGAGCCCTGTCTGTCAGCCTACTGTACCAGTACTGTACAGAACACAGGCTCCTGTCTGTCAGCCTACTGTACCAGTACTCTACAGAACACAGGCTCCTGTCTGTCAGCCTACTGTACCAGTACTGTACAGAACACAGGCTCCTGTCTGTCAGCCTACTGTACAAGTACTGAACAGAACACAGGCTGCCTGAAGTGCCCTGTGTCCTGTACAGCAGCTGGGGTTCTCTCCTGGTGTCTAATCTTGTTAGGCCAGAGGAACAGGACCAGGGAAGGTCAGGCTTGCAAGATGCCCTGTAACACGTGTCATCTCTTACACAGCTGGCTCTGACCCCACACAGTCATTCGGTTGTATTCATTTAACTCATATACAAAGGCACACTCAGCACAGCAACATGGCAATAAAAAAAATAATTGTAGAGCATTCATTCGCTCAGCCCCTTCTTGCCCCTCTCTCTCTCTCTCTCTCTCTCTCACTCTCTCTCTCTCTCTCTCTCTCTCTCTCTCTCTCTCTCTCTCTCTCTCTCTCTCTCTCTCACTACAACGGACCCGTCAGTAAATAGCCTATGGAAGCAAATCAGTGACAATGTTATGAATTTTAAAAGGCATTGAATACTTAATATTGAAATTTTAACACCACTGAATGTGTTGGTTTTGAATTCACCTCTTTAAAATTGAAATATTAATTTATTAAAATAAAAAAACATTCTGTTGGAAACACTTCCTCTCCCCCCACACACACAGACACACACTGGCCTCCAACACACACACACACACACACACTGGCCTCCAACACACACACACACACACTGGCCTCCAATACACACACACACACACACTGGCCTCACACACACACACACACTGGCCTCACACACACACACACACACTGGCCTCACACACACACACACACTGGCCTCACACACACACACACACACAGGCCTCACACACACACACAAGCAAGGATGAGATAATAGGTTCAGAACATCAACATTATTTCATTATGAAGACAATGTTATTGTGTAGTGTTTGAACAAGTTGTGCACGCTTTACCCCGTTTGCATGTCTTGAGGAGCAATCAGAAGTGAGCTGTGAGGTAAACAGAGGACAGGGTTGGTTCCTTCATCTGGACATTTCAGTAGAAAGCTCCTTATGCTAGTCATCGCTGTAGGCTACATGTAGGACTTCATTTACAGCAGCGCCTCTCAACCTTGGTCCTCAGGGACCCCTTGCCCTGCATGTTTTAGATGAGTCCCTGCCCTAACACACCTGATTCTAATGAATAGGTCGTTATCAGGCTTGTGCTTTGTTTCATAACGACACATTAATTTAAATCGGGTGTGTTAGAGCAGGGAAACATCTAACACATGCAGGACAGTGGCCCCTGAGGACCAGAATTGTCCACCCCTGATCTAGAACATGCAGGGGGTACCTAAGGACCAGAGTTGACAACCACTGCTTTAGGACTTTAAACTATAAGTACACCCGTACACTTTAAGGCTATTCAAACGTTCAGGTGCGAGAAGTTCTTACTGGAATGACTGTGAAGCACTGGTGACTCTCTGCATTTTCGTCCGTCTCATCCTCTTCCGGCAAAGACGGGACCTGCGTAATGGACACGGGTTATGCCTGTCCCGGTGACAGCCGGTGGCGGCAGCTGCAAGGTGAGGCCCACACCTGCGGCTCACCGTGACTTGGCACACCATATGGCTACATTACGTTAAGATAGATTAAGTGGGTCACGTTATAGTTACGTTAGTGGGTCAAACGGATTAAATAAGAGCGTCTTTTTTTAACGTCAATAAGAACTGTTGAACATAAACACTTCGCATCATTTGTAGCCTGCAATTTCATCCCACCTTTTTAAACAAGCGCATGGCCCTGCCGACAGCTTTAAAACTACCTGCTTCACCCATAGTATCCTGATAAAACACACACGACAAGCCTACGTCGGACCGCACAACTATGGCTTTCAGTATCTACAATAGAATCATTACGTTTCCCCGGCAACAATGACGCATTAAAGGAATAAAAAACAACAAGGTAACATTTTACAACCAGTTTGTCAAGTAAGCTAGGCTAGACTGTCAGTTTAATATGGGTTGTTGTGATCTAGCGTTTTACTTCCATAAACAATACTCTTAAATGTGTAATTTGTTATCACGGAGGTAATACTACGTTATAAGTTGGAGGTGTCGCGCTCTGGTTGCTGGGTCCTGTGTGTGTCACGCGACACAGGATTTTTGAGCAGGTGTGGATGAAAAACTAATCTTCTCAAGGTTTAACCTCTGCTTTTAAGGCCTCCGGAAAGTATTCACATAGAAATATCTAGTTGACTAAACCAGGAGTCTGATTATCCGTTACCTGCTTAACTAGGCTAGCCTACTAATTAAAGACTGCAAATAGGATATCGTGGAACCATGTTGCAATAGCCTACAATAGGCTGAGTATTTAAAACGGGGCTCTCAAGTCTCACGCATTCGGCGCACACTCACGCATTTCAACCATTTCTCACGCTCTCACGCACCAACTTCTCACACTGAGAAGTAGGGGATAACTTGTCGGTCCGTGTACCTTGTGGATTTTAGTAACCAAACGTTGACAAGTATCATGGTAATATCACGCAAAACTTTTGATAACACTTGAGAACCCTGTGGTAAGAGTCTTTACCTCGTTCAGCGGTGTAGGCTACAGTAGCATTATTAAAGCGCGGTAGTGAATGGTAAAAATACAATAGGCTGTGAATGTATTTATAGAGCACGTTTAAAAACAACCTAGGTTTACCCAAGTGATGTAGGTTACAGACGAGAGAAATCACCAAAAATGAAATAGTATACTTTCCCACCGCTCGATGGCGACAGAGAGTTATTTTGAAAACTGAATATAAGAAATAGCAAACGTTGCTTTTACTCTAGAGTTGCATGCACACGTGTAATTGTGCTCTGACACGCAGCACAAAAAAACTACTCCAGTTGTGACTGATGCTGAAGCCATGGCAACAACAAAGACTGAAGACACACCATCTGTTATGTTATTGACAGGGAAGCTCAGCTGATCTGGCACTGTGCAGACACCATCCCTCAGTAATGACCTCTTAGTGGAGGCCAAAGTTCACAATTGATCCTGACTTGTTTGTCTGTCTTGATGTGTAGGCCGATTGAGCGGTCTCCCAGCAACAGTGATGTGTTGTGTTGACATTGAGAGGGCTGTGACACGCTCCAGAGCCCTCCCACCCCTCACAGCGCCCTCTGCCAGAATGTGTCATGGTTAGAACCACCAGACCCTGGCCCCATGCCTCCCTGGGCTGAGGGCAGAGCTGGGGATAGGCTAAGACTAGGACTAAGCCCAGAGCTGGGGCTGGGGATGCAGAAAGCTGTTCTCTTGTGTGTCCTGATGAGGGGCCAGCTTGTCTCATCAGAGACGACATCCTGGCCTTGGATATGTTCTCTGAGCTAATCACCTCAGAGGATTACGCAGTTGTTTTTCAGCTGCAGAACCAGGATATCTGTGTCCATCTGGAGTCAAATGACATGGAGTACTGCCTCCCAGATGTGTGTGTGTGTGTGTGTGTGTGTGTGTGTGTGTGTGTGTGTGTGTGAGAGAGAGGGAGGGATATGCTGGTGTATGTGCATGTGTGTTTTACTGTTAAACTGCTCTTGGTACAGTGTTTGAACTTCTTTGGGTGCAGTGTGTCTGTAAAGCTGACTGTGTGACTGTGTAGGAATGTCCTTGAATGGATGTTGTAGCAGAGTACCATTTCTGATAAGCCTGTGTGAGTCAGCATTTGTTACACAGTGTGATTGTATCCCTTGGATCGTGTGTAAATGGTTAATGGACTGCATTTATATAGCCCTTTTTTACCTTAGTGGCACTCAAAGCGCTTTCAATTTTTTTGCCTCTCATTCACCCACTCCCACTCAGACAGCGACGGAGGCAGAGCTGCCATGCCAAGCGCTAGCCTCCCACCGGGAGCAACTGGAGGACGCTTTCTCAAGGACACCTGGACACCTGGCCTGGAGGAGACGAGGATGGAACCGCCAAGCTTGCGATTAACACCCAGGGGGGACTCCCCTCCCCACCCAGGGGAGACGCCCCTTCCCACCCAGGGGGGACGCCCCTCCCCACCCAAGGGGGACTCCCCTCCCCACCCAGGGGGGACGCCCCTCCCCACCCAGGGGGGACGCCCCTCCCCACCCAGGGGAGACGCCCCTTCCCACCCAGGGGGGACGCCCCTCCCCACCCAAGGGGGACGCCCCTCCCCACCCAGGGGGGACGCCCCTCCCCACCCAGGGGGGACTCCCCTCCCCACCCAGGGGGGACTCCCCTCCCCACCCAGGGGGGACTCCCCTCCCCACCCAGCGGGGACGCCCCTCCCCACCCAGGGGGGACTCCCCTCCCCACCCAGGGGGGACTCCCCTCCCCACCCAGGGGGGACGCCCCTCCCCACCCAGGGGGGACGCCCCTCCCCACCCAGGGGGGACTCCCCTCCCCACCCAGGGGCGACGCCCCTTCCCTCCTCCCCTCCTTCCCTCCACCTGTAAGCACTCAGCGTGTTGTGAGCATGAGCTCTGGTCTGTCTTCATCTTATAAAAGGGGACAAATAAACCAAAAGATCCAAGTGAAGGATTTCATCCAATAAAGACCTTGTTTACCACCAGACTAGATTCCTCAGAACGACTGAGTCATCTGTCTCCGTCTATCTCTGTTTCCCTCCGCTGAGGAGAGCCAGATCTGGCCTCTGACCACCACATCTGGAGCATCCTGGTCCGGGTGGACCGAGTCTGGGTAACACACGGGCGGGGACTGAAGCCACCAGTGGAGGGGTGCTGTGTGGATGGGTGCTGTGTGGAGGGGTGCTGTGTGGACGGGTGCTGTGTGGATGGGTGCTGTGTGGAGGGGTGCTGTGTGGACGGGTGCTGTGTGGATGGGCTCTGTGTGGAGGGGTGCTGTGTGGACGGGTGCTGTGTGGACGGGTGCTGTGTGGACGGGTGCTGTGTGGATGGGTGCTGTGTGGAGGGGTGCTGTGTGGATGGGTGCTGTGTGGATGGGTGCTGTGTGGAGGGGTGCTGTGTGGAGGGGTGCTGTGTGGACGGGTGCTGTGTGGAGGGGTGCTGTGTGGAGGGGTGCTGTGTGGACGCGGGGGGGGGTGCTGTGTGGACGGGTGCTGTGTGGAGGGGTGCTGTGTGGATGGGTGCTGTGTGGATGGGTGCTGTGTGGACGGGTGCTGTGTGGATGGGTGCTGTGTGGACGGGTGCTGTGTGGAGGGGTGCTGTGTGGAGGGGTGCTGTGTGGACGGGTGCTGTGTGGATGGGTGCTGTGTGGACGGGTGCTGTGTGGATGGGTGCTGTGTGGATGGGTGCTGTGTGGATGCGGAGGGGAGGGGGTGTAGTTCAGACCATCTGACTGCAGATCAAGAGGGGACTCCTACAAATGCCCCCCCTCCCCGTACGACACTTTGAATGAAAGCTAGATGAACACACTATCGGTATGATTCTCAGCCTGTGAGTGTGATCTGATCCCCTTGAGTAAAGAGGACCGCTCTGTGATTCATCCTGAACTTCCTACAAGGCTAGAAGTTTGCATATAACCAGTATGCTTTCGGCGGTCCATCTGTGGTTCTGGAGCAAGAGCAGCCTTGGGTTCCCTGCTCAGCGGAGGACAGGGAGGGTTACCTGCTCAGCGGAGGACAGGGAGGGTTACCTGCTCAGCGGAGGACAGGGAGGGTTACCTGCTCAGCGGAGGACAGGGAGGGTTACCTGCTCAGCGGAGGACAGGGAGGGTTACCTGCTCAGCGGAGGACAGGGAGGGTTACCTGCTCAGCGGAGGACAGGGAGGGTTACCTGCTCAGCGGAGGACAGGGAGGGTTACCTGCTCAGCGGAGGACAGGGAGGGTTACCTGCTCAGCGGAGGACAGGGCTTGGGAGTTCAGTCATCCGTCTCCTTCAGAGAAGTGATTCTCGTGAGGCAAGTGGTTTGTACAACAGCACTGTTCACTGGTCTTTTACTGGGAGTATTTGCTACATACATAAGTTCTTGTTGTATCCAAAGAAACATGTCATTAGGGGGAAGATTTGAACCTGATTTGAACCTGCAACATCATGATCTGCAGTCAAAATGCTCTGACCCCCTACAAAATCCCTTACTGTATAGACAGCATCTCTTCAACATTCCTGTGATGAGGTTAGGCTGTTGGCCTGTGTCCTGTAAGAAGGCTGCAACATCCTCATCAGTCAAGGACTGTTCCCATGACCCAAGATTACTAACAGCTGTTCCATCTCTCCATCTCACTCCCTCTCCAGACCCTCTTTCTCTTAATCCCTCAGTCTTTCTCTCTCTTCTGCATCCCTCCCCCTCTCCTATGGCCTCGTCCGTGGCCCTCTCAACCCCTCTGTGATACCTCTCCCTCTCTCTTCCTCCCCCCTGTCCTCCCTCTCTCCCCCTCTCCCCCCTCCCTCTCCCCTCTCTCCCCCTCCCTCTTTCTCTCCCCCTCCTTCTCTCTCTCCCTCATTCCAGAACATGCTGTTCATGTCTGACATACTCCAGGAGTGTCAAGACTGCCTTGGCGTGTCTCTCCCATGCCTGGTATCTCCTCCGTAGGGAGTCAGAGATGTGTCTCTCCCATGCCTGGTATCTCCTCCGTGGGGAGTCAGAGATGTGTCTCTCCCATGCCTGGTATCTCTTCCGTGGGGAGTCAGAGATGTGTCTCTCCCATGCCTGGTATCTCCTCCGTAGGGAGTCAGAGATGTGTCTCTCCCATGCCTGGTATCTCCTCCGTAGGGAGTCAGAGATGTGTCTCTCCCATGCCTGGTATCTCCTCCGTAGGGAGTCAGAGATGTGTCTCTCCCATGCCTGGTATCTCCTCCATGGGGAGTCAGAGATGTGTCTCTCCCATGCCTGGTATCTCCTCCGTAGGGAGTCAGAGATGTGTCTCTCCCATGCCTGGTATCTCCTCCGTGGGGAGTCAGAGATGTGTCTCTCCCATGCCTGGTATCTCTTCCGTGGGGAGTCAGAGATGTGTCTCTCCCATGCCTGGTATCTCCTCCGTAGGGAGTCAGAGATGTGTCTCTCCCATGCCTGGTATCTCCTCCGTAGGGAGTCAGAGATGTGTCTCTCCCATGCCTGGTATCTCCTCCGTAGGGAGTCAGAGATGTGTCTCTCCCATGCCTGGTATCTCCTCCATGGGGAGTCAGAGATGTGTCTCTCCCATGCCTGGTATCTCCTCCGTGGGGAGTCAGAGATGTGTCTCTCCCATGCCTGGTATCTCCTCCGTAGGGAGTCAGAGATGTGTCTCTCCCATGCCTGGTATCTCCTCCGTGGGGAGTCAGAGATGTGTCTCTCCCATGCCTGGTATCTCCTCCGTGGGGAGTCAGAGATGTGTCTCTCCCATGCCTGGTATCTCTTCCGTGGGGAGTCAGAGATGTGTCTCTCCCATGCCTGGTATCTCCTCCGTAGGGAGTCAGAGATGTGTCTCTCCCATGCCTGGTATCTCCTCCGTGGGGAGTCAGAGATGTGTCTCTCCCATGCCTGGTATCTCCTCCGTGGGGAGTCAGAGATGTGTCTCTCCCATGCCTGGTATCTCCTCCGTGGGGAGTCAGAGATGTGTCCTGAGTAACTCTCTGGTCTGGAGGGGGGGGCGGGGGGGTTACTGCCCTGGTGAAGCTAGTACAGTACCCATAACAGAGTGAAGCTAGGACAGTAGACAGGAGTGGTTATATATAACAGTGAAGCTAGGACAGTAGACAGGAGTGGTTATATATAACAATGAAGCTGGGACAGTAGACAGGAGTGGTTATATATAACAATGAAGCTGGGACAGTATACAGGTTAGGTTATATATACCAGTGAAGCTAGGACAGTAGACAGGTGAGGTTATATATACCAGTGAAGCTAGGACAGTAGACAGGAGTGGTTATATATAACAGTGAAGCTAGGACAGTAGACAGGAGTGGTTATATATAACAGTGAAGCTAGGACAGTAGACAGGAGTGGTTATATATAACAGTGAAGCTAGGACAGTAGACAGGAGTGGTTATATATAACAGTGAAGCTAGGACAGTAGACAGGAGTGGTTATATATAACAGTGAAGCTAGGACAGTAGACAGGAGTGGTTATATATACCAGTGAAGCTAGGACAGTAGACAGGTGAGGTTATATATACCAGTGAAGCTAGGACAGTAGACAGGTGAGGTTATATATAACAGTGAAGCTAGGACAGTAGACAGGAGTGGTTATATATAACAGTGAAGCTAGGACAGTAGACAGGTGTGGTTATATATAACAATGAAGCTGGGACAGTATACAGGTTAGGTTATATATACCAGTGAAGCTAGGACAGTAGACAGGTGAGGTTATATATACCAGTGAAGCTAGGACAGTAGACAGGTGAGGTTATATATAACAGTCAAGCTAGGACAGTAGACAGGTGAGGTTATATATAACAGTGAAGCTAGGACAGTAGACAGGTGTGGTTATATATAACAGTGAAGCTAGGACGGTATACAGGTGAGGTTATCTATAACAGTGAAGCTAGGACAGTAGACAGAAGTGGTTATATATAACAGTGAAGCTAGGACAGTAGACAGGTGTGGTTATATATAACAGTGAAGCTAGGACAGTAGACAGAAGTGGTTATATATAACAGAGTAAAACTCGTACAGTAGACAGGAAATCTCACGAGTTAGAGTTGAGCACTGTGCAGTCTGTCTGTCTGTCTGTCTGTCTGTCTGTCTTCTCCTACATGTGAACCAGGGTGTTTAGGATCTCTGGAACAGCACTAGAGTGGATCTGTCATTCTCCATCCTCAATTCCAAACATCTGGAGGGGTGTGTGAGGGGGGTGGAGGAAGAGGGGGGGGGGTCAATAGGACCCCTTGTTTGGACTGTCAACGCCGGGGCACCAGCACACCACAAGGTGAATAAGGAGGTGTGTGTGCGTGTGTGTGTGTGTGACATGTTTTCTGCAGCCTCTACTGGCTCGTTCGACCACAGGAATGTCCAGCGCTGCCCCATGCAGAAGGAGAAGGACGTGGCCAGAGGCTCTGGAACACTCTGTGAGGGCGAAACACTTCCTCATGGTGGAACTACAGACGGCCAACCACAGCCCCCCGCTGGGTGAAGTCAAACTGAGGAGAGTGAAGTGATGGACTTCAAGTAGCCTTCCAGGGAAATGACTTGTCTTTGATGGATTTTCTTTTGCCCTTCATTTAAACGAGACACCCAAGCATTAAAAGTAAACAGAATTCACAGAACTAGACATGGAATGAAGAGATGTTGAGCCGGTGGGTTGTTAGAGTTATACAAACACTGTAGCTGCTCAAATATGATTTATCAGATCTCAGCTTTCCTTCAGTGTGAAAAGGAAAACATTTTTGAGTCATTTAGTCTGAAATCGTTCTTACTCAACATTCTTTAGCTGGCTCTGAGGATGGCAGCTCCGAGTGCTTTTGGCTCTCACGGACACACACACACACATGCTCTCACGGATACACACACACACACACATCTACCACCGAGCTCTTTCACCAAACCCCTGCTGCAGATGTAGGAGCCGGCAGTGTGTGGAGAACAAGGCTGCAGATGTAGGAGCCGGCAGTGTGTGGAGAACAAGGCTGCAGATGTAGGAGCCGGCAGTGTGTGGAGAACAAGGCTGCAGATGTAGGAGCCGGCAGTGTGTGGAGAACAAGGCTGACTGGTTGGGGCCTAATAAATAACTCAAGTACCTTTCACTGCCTTAAAAGACCATTTTACTGGGAGTCTCCATTTTCAACACTAACCACAGCAAAAACACAATCCTGTAGCTGAATCCTGTAACTGAATCCTGTAACTGAATCTTGTAGCTGAATCCTGTAGCTGAATCCTGTAGCTGAATCCTGTAGCTGAATCCTGTAACTGAATCCTGTAACTGAATCCTCCCTCCTCCACCACCCCTCCCTCTGTCCCCTCCTCCACCACCCCTCCTTCCTCCACCACCCCTCCCTCTGTCCCCTCCTCCACCACCCCTCCCTCCTCCACCACCCCTCCCTCTGTCCCCTCCTCCTCCCTCCTCCACCACCCCTCCCTCCTCCCCTCTGTCCCCTCCCCCTCCCTCCTCCACCACAACAGAGAATGGATGCGATTTACCGGGCTGCAGCTTCTCAGTCCCAGGGCTTGGATCAGTATCACACTCATGAAAGCTGGGTTACGTAAAGGCGGAGTAGCTGCCCTGGCAGATGGGGACGGAGGAGACTCCACCCAGCAGAGCTCGGGCTTTGCCGGGAATATCCTCGTCCTATTATTCATCCTCCTCTCTTTTCATCCTCCTCCATCCCTCCTCCCCCTGTCTTTATCTAGTGATGGGAAACAGGGCCTGGATTTCCTGTCTCTCAATCTCCCCCTTCAGAAGCAGTCTTTGGTGTGGGCGACAGGGCACCAGGCAGAAGCAGCTGACTTCGCTCTTCAGCCAGCTAATAAGCTGTAATCAAACACACTTCACAGACTGATCTCCAGAGCTAGTCTCTACGGCTTTCATCAAAGATCAGGATGGGCTTGACGAGATGGCAGGCTGTGTTTGTGTGTGTCTGTATGTGTGGGCAGCAGAGTAACTTTAAGTGCGTGTGTGCGTTCTGTGTGTGTGTTATGTGTGTGTGAGTGTGTGTGGACCTGATTCTGCGCAAGTTATGCTACAAATGGTGCTTTGAGTACTTCACATACTGCTGCTGTTAACTTTATTGTATAAGACATACAATAAACACAGAATGTGTGGAAACTCCCTCCTAGCCAACGGTCCTGTTCCAAAGGCCTGGTCCACTATTTCTGGACCGGGGAACTGAGAGGAGGAGAATTGACTAGAGAGGAGGAAACAGCAGCCGCCCACTTCGCTTAGTGGCAGGAGATACTATTTTTATTCTCTCTCTCTCTCTCTCTCTCTCTCTCTCTCTCTCTCTCTCTCTCTCTCTCTCTCTCTCTCTCTCTCTCTCTTCTCCAACTCACACACTCTCTTACTTTCTCTCATTCTCTCTCTTTCATACTCTCTCTTTTCCTCTTTTTTCCCTCTCCCCTTTATCTCTACCTCAATCCCTCTCTCTCTCTCTCTCTCTCTCTCTCTCTCTCTCTCTCTCTCTCTCTCTCTCTCTCTCTCTCTCTCTCTCTCTCTCTCTCTCTCTCTCTGTCTCTCTCTGTCTCTATTTCTGTCTGTCTCTCCCTGTCTCTCTCTCCACATTCAGCAGCAGCCCCAGCTAGTGTGCCTGGTGCTGGTCTCCCTGATGTAGGTCTCCCTGGTGCTGGTCTCCCTGGAGTAGGTCTCCCTGGTGCTGGTCTCCCTGGTGCTGGTCTCCCTGTTGCTGGTCTCCCTGGTGTAGGTCTCCCTGGTGTAGGTCTCCCTGGTGCTGGTCTCCCTGGTGCTGGTCTCCCTGTTGCTGGTCTCCCTGGTGTAGGTCTCCCTGGTGTAGGTCTCCCTGGTGCTGGTCCCCCTGGTGCTGGTCTCCCTGGTGTAGGTCTCCCTGGTCCCAATCTCCCTGGTGCTGGTCTCCCTGGTCCTGATCTCCCTGGTGTAGGTCTCCCTAGTGCTGGTCTCCCTGGTGTAGGTCTCCCTGGTCCCAATCTCCCTGGTGCTGGTCTCCCTGGTCCTGATCTCCCTGGTGTAGGTCTCCCTGGTCCTGATCTCCCTGGTGTAGGTCTCCCTGGTGCTGACCCAACACTATCCTGCCAGACCCAACACTATCCAGCCAGACCCAACACTATCCTGCCTGACCCAACACTATCCTGCCAGACCCAACACTGTCCTGCCAGACCCAACACTGTCCTGCCAGCCAGACCCAACACTGTCCTGCCAGACCCAACACTGTCCTGCCAGCCAGACCCAACACTATCCTGTCAGTCTCTCTCTGTCTCTCTCTTTCTTACTCTTTCTCCCTCTCTCTCTCTCACTCTCTCCCTCCCTCCCTCCCTCCCTCTATTTCTCTCTCTCTCTCTCTCTCTCTCTCTCTCTCTCTCTCTCTCTCTCTCTCTCTCTCTCTCTCTCTCTCTCTCTCTCTCTCTCTCTCTCACTCCCTCTCCCTGCCACACAAAACAAGACAGTCTGAGCTGTTGTGGGTGGCTAGGTCACGCCCATATTTGGAAGCCCATTTGTGGGTTCACCTGTGGTTCAGCTCACTCAGCTAATGTCTGCAGTTGCTGTCGGCCATTTTGATGACTCGGTTGTGTTGGAAGAGCACTGTCTGGTCTTTATCATAATAGAAGTTTAAGGATGGGTCACATGATTCACATCCATACAGGCGAGTTCTGCCGTCCGCTCTGGAGTCATGGAAATAAACAAGTTTACATACCTAAACTTATGGTCAAACTGAAAAGAAACACATGTATATATATACTCTTTTGCCGGCAGTTTATCACACAAACCAGGCAGCGTCCCAGTGGTCTTGGTCACATTTTGAAAATAAAAACCTTGGATTTTGACAGAAACAGATTTAGACAGAGAGACTAAGTAGTTGTGATGTTTTTGAGAGAAACAGCTTTGCTTACTGCGAAGCTTTCTCAAGGAGGTGGTGGTTGAACTTCCATCAAGTCTATCATTTTCCTAAGATAATGTACGTATTTGAAAAATGTGGTGGAGGTCTGTTTTCTCTGGAAGTGATGCGGACTTCTCAGAGTCAAGAACACTGAAATAACAAGGACAAAGGAACCGTTTCAGAAGCCCAGAATATTACCTCGATACCATCTCTTCCTGTGTTAATTGAATTCAGCTCCCCAAGAGTTGTTTGAGCTTTGGGAACATTTGAAACCCCACAATGACCCTTTTTTCCCTGTGTTTGATTTGGACACGACTTAACTTAATTTGAACTATAATCAGATGTATGGCCAGGCGAGGCACGGAACACAGCCAGCCATGAAATGTAGGCAAACAATTTGTCAACACGTTCCAACGAGAGAAATCGGAGAGCTACAGTACCCTGTACCTGAGGAAAGAATGTGTATTTGAGACACTTTACCTCTCTCTGCACAGTAATAAAAGCAAGCTGGCTCTCAGTGTTGGCCAGGACTGGAGAACTCCATTCTTCCATGTGTGGAGATGCTTTTGGAGACCTGGATTCAGCTACAGGATTCAGCTACAGGATTCAGCTACAGGATTCAGTTACAGGATTCAGCTACAGGATTCAGTTACAGGATTCAGCTACAGGATTCAGCTACAGGATTCAGTTACAGGATTCAGTTACAGGATTCAGTTACAGGATTCAGCTACAGGATTCAGCTACAGGATTCAGCTACAGGATTCAGTTACAGGATTCAGTTACAGGATTCAGCTACAGGATTCAGCTACAGGATTCAGCTACAGGATTCAGCTACAGGATTCAGCTACAGGATTCAGTTACAGGATTCAGTTACAGGATTCAGCTACAGGATTGTGTTTTTGCTGTGGTTAGTGTTGAAAATGGAGACTCCCAGTAAAATGGTCTTTTAAGGCAGTGAAAGGTACTTGAGTTATTTATTAGGCCCCAACCAGTCAGCCTTGTTCTCCACACACACTGCCGGCTCCTACATCTGCAGCCTTGTTCTCCACACACTGCCGGCTCCTACATCTGCAGCCTTGTTCTCCACACACTGGCGGGTCCTACATCTGCAGCCTTGTTCTCCGCACACTGCCGGCTCCTACATCTGCAGCAGGGGTTTGGTGAAAGAGCTCGGTGGTAGAGCCTTTCTCTGCAGCAATGAGATGGAGACAGACAGGCAGACAGGCAGCAGACAGACAGGCATCAGACAGGCAGACAGACAGACAGGCAGCAGACAGGCAGACAGGCAGACAGGCAGACAGGCAGACAGACAGGCAGACAGGCATCAGACAGGCAGACAGACAGGCAGACAGGCAGCAGACAGGCAGACAGGCAGACAGGCAGACAGGCAGACAGGCAGACAGACAGGCAGACAGGCATCAGACAGGCAGACAGGCAGCAGACAGGCAGACAGACAGGCAGACAGACAGGCAGACAGGCAGCAGACAGGCAGACATACAGGCAGACATACAGGCAGACAGGCAGCAGGCAGACAGACAGACAGCAGGCAGGCAGGCAGGCATTAGATAGACAGAGATCTGAAGCCATTCAGATCAGATTCAATTTTATTGTCATTACACAACTACAGGTACAAGGCAACGAAATGCAGTTAAGGTCTAACCAGAAGTGCAATAGCAGCAAGTGCAGGATATACAAGTGTAGTGCAATAAAGTATGGACAGAAGCTATCCGAAAAAAGTGTAAAAGTGCAGTGGAAAGTGATTGCATATTACAGTTAGAAGTACGGTGCAAAATGCAAATGTAAACAGTTGGTACTGTAAATAACAGTCGGCAGTGCAAATGAGCATAATCCAGTTAAGTTATTGACATTCCAGTAGTGCAAATAACAAAGTGAAGGCAGATGTGAGGTAGGAGAGGAGAGTTAGCAGTATATGAGGGGAGTGGATCAACGGAGGTTCGAGTTCAGTAAAGAGACAGCTCTGGGGAAAAAAACGGAGGGCAGTAGAGAAAACAGTCTGTGGGCTGGGTGAGAGGAGTCCTTGAGGATGCTGCGTGCTCGATACAGACAGTGTTTCCTCTGGATGTGCTCGATGGCAGGTAGTGGAGTCCCTGTAATGCGCTGGGCAGTTTTCACCACCCGCTGCAGTGCCTTGCGCTCCGCAACAGAGCAGCTCCCATACCACACTGCGACACAGTTGGTCAGGATGCTTTCTATTGCGCAGCGATATTCTGGCCTAACACACCAAAACAAGGCCTCAGGTTTTCCATTAGTTGGCATTCCTGCTCTAGACTGTGTTCTGGTCCGTGTCCTAGTGTGAACCACACATGTTTACTGGATCACAGGTCATGCTTTACTGACCCATCAAGCTAAACAGGAAGCTGCTTTGATCATGCTGCAGCCTCTGTTTGTGAGCTCTACGGAGGCTGCAGTGAGTCAAACTGCCGACATCCTTCTGTTCTCAGCGGATAATCTGGAGTGTTCTCCATCTACTGAGGAACTCTGGTTGAAGATCGTCATGAAAAACACAGGTGTTGTTCTGGCACCCGAGCAAAGGAAAATGGCAGCTGGCTTCATCTGATCGCTCTCTCTTTTTCTCCCTCTCTCGCTTTCTCTCTCTGTCCACGCTGTGCCTTTATGCTGATATTTCCAAGCAATTCCATGAAATTTAGTGGATTTGCACCACCCTTTCATGAGGTTCATTTGAAACTATACAAGCTATACAAAACTATACAAGCCACACAGATCCCGGTGCATCTCAGACCTCCGTCTGAGATGCACCGGGATCTGTGTGGCTTCTGTCCAGGAGTGAAGCGGTTCACTCCTCCCCAGCCAGCGCTGCAGAGGAGAGAGATCAGATTTATGTCTGAAGTCTATAAGTCGGGGGCCTTTATCAGAGCTGCTCTGCTTTAGTGTAAACACCATGACACTACACAAGCTGATTAGCAGTGAGCCAGATGGTTTCGACTTCTAGGGAGTTGTGTTTTTGCATTCCTGTGTCATGGGAGAGATGACAAATCCTAAGCAATACACCCCCTCTCCCCTCCCCCTCATCCCCACATCATCACCCCCCCTCCTAGCACCCCCCCCCCCCCCCCCCCACACACACACACACACACACACATCCTCACCCCGCTACACACACACTATCACTCCCTACACAGACACACTTGAGAAGTCTGGCTGCCACGCACAGCTCCAAGGCTACTGTAGGCTGGGGAAGCTTTGTGTCCTAAGAGTCAGGCTATGCAGAATGATTGCAGTTTCACTCCACAGCAGGAACAGAGTGATAAACATACTAGATACACAACACTAAACTAGAGATAGATATAGTGCAAGGATATAACCGAGAGATAGATAAAGATATACTGTTGATGGATATACTGCATGGAAACTACAAGAAGATGCTGTACTAGATATACTGCAGATGAATGTGTTGTTCTAGATAGAAATAATAGGAAGATAGATGTACAATGCTACTGTAGTTACACTATAGAGATGTACTGTTCTGGACATCACAAAGAGCTATGGTGTACTTCTTATACTATAGATAACCAATTTAAAGTTAAGTCTGGATAGACTGTAGATATAACAGGGAAATATTTAAAACCTGCTAGAGATACACGTATATAACTGCTAGGTGCCTAGACACACGTGTACAACAGAGAGATGCTGTAGGTATACACTTCATCCTTCTTCAGAGAGCTTCTTCTACAGTGTGTTTGACAGTCAGAATCCTCCTAGTAAACAGACCACAGTCTTATCTCAGGGGTATGGATCACAAACGTTCTCTCTCTCTCTCTCTCTCTCTCTCTCTCTCTCTCTCTCTCTCTCTCTCTGTCCCTCTCTCTCTCTCACTCTCTCCCTCCAGCTCTCTCTCTCAACCAGGGTATAAGGCAATATACATGGGTAAAGGCAGCTGAGAGCAGGATAAGTGCCGCAACGTTGGATAGAATATATACTAGTAGAGGGCTCAGCAACCGAATTACGAATGCATCTATTTGGCCGATTGGGTTCTCTGATCACCACTTGGTGACCATAGATGTTAACCTGGACACTGTACCAAACACCAAGTCCTTCTGGCATCTTAATGTGAAGGTTCTGCAGGATACAAAGTTTAGTGAGAGCTTTGGTGTTTTCTGGGGGAGGTCGAGAGGCAGTAAAGAAAGGTTGGAGAATCGTAGGCAATGGTGGGAGGTGGGGAAAACACATATTATGGTTTTCTGCCAAAGATACGCAGCCAGTATCTCAGGTAGAGTTAAGGCAGCTGTTAGGAAGCTAGAACAAGAAATAGGAGAGATTGAATGTTGGCTCCTTATGAATAATGACCCGGGCCTCCAAGGGGCTTAACATCTGAAGAGAGTAGAGTTAGGTTCTTTCTTGCAGGACCAGGTTAAGGGGGCTCTTATTAGAGCGCGTGTGACAAACATCAAGGACATGGACGGCCCCTCCGTTTTCTTTTTCACCCTAGAGAGGAAGAAGGGCGAGCGGAAGCAGATGCTCCATCTTCATCTGCCTTCAGGTGACTGTGTGTGTCACTACAGACCCAGCTGAAGTTAGGAGGCGCACCAGGGCGTTTTATACAGACCTGTATGGGCTGGGGGCAGGGATCCTCAGAGTGCCCGTGAGCTGCTGACCAGACCAGAGGGAAGCCTTGGAGGTGGGACTCCCTCTCCAAGAGCTCACTGCTGCAGTCCAGCAGCTGTCAGTGGGGAAGTCCCCAGGGCTGGGTGGCCTACCAGCTGAGTTCTACAGACACTTTTGGGGCGTTTTGGGTCCTGACCTACTGGAGGTTTACCAGGAGGCTTTTGGGGAACACATGTTACCAAGCAGCTGTAGGCGGGCAGTATTGTCGCTGCTGCTTAAAAAGGGGGATCTAAGGCTGCTCAAGAACGGGAGACCTGTGTCTCTTTTATGTTTGGACTATAAAATCTTATGCAGATGCTTGGTGTGTGTGCTCCTTAGGAGCCAGGGGGATGCTAAAATTGTGAAGGAGGAGTTAGAGCAGTGTGACAGGGCATCCTCAGCAAAGGTCAACTGGAGGAAGAGCGAGGCTTTTCTCATGGGGAGATGGGGGGCGTGAGAGAAGCCCAGGCTGCCGGGGGGGCTGCAGTGGGGCAGAGCAGGCTTGAGGATTTTAGGGGTGTGCTTGGGGTCCAATGCCTATTAGGGGCTGAACTGGGAAGGGGTGGTGGACAAGGTGGTTGCCAAGTTGTCTAGTTGGAGATGTTTGTTGCCACTAATGTCCTTCAGGGGGAGAGTGTTGGTTGCGAACAATCTGGCCGCCTCCACCCTCTGGCATCGTTTGGGTGCCCTGGAGCCCTCGGACGGCTTGCTTCAGGAGCTGCAGAAGACGTTGGTGGATTTCTTTTGGTCGGGTCAGCATTGGACCCGGGCCCCAGTGCTCTGCCTGCCAGTGCAGGAGGGGGGTCAGGGCTTGGTGGATTTGAGAAGTCGAGTCGACGCTTTCCGGTTACAAGCGGCACAGAGGTTACTGACACATCCAGAAGTGAGGTGGAGGGGTGTTGCGTGGGCCCTTTTAAGGAGGGTGGGGGTCGTCAACTATGAGAGACAGTTGATCCTCACCCGCCCCGGGGAAGTGGATTTGGCGGAGCTGACTCCTTTTTACCGGTCTATGATGCTGGCGTGGCAAAAGACTCTGACAATAACAAGGGACCTGCCCTCTGCAGGAGCATGGGTGTGGCAGGAGCCACTTTTTCACAACCCGATCTTGAAGATAGGACTGTTTCAGTCCCGGAGTTTACGGGTACGCTGCGTAACTGCGGGAATTACGAAGCTGAGCGACCTTGTCTTTGGGTGGAGATCAGTGGAGGATATAGCGGCGGCCACAGGTGTCAGGTCTCTACAGGACTCAGCGCAGCTGGACCAGGGACGGGTGGAGGATGATGGGGGTTTTCCGTCCATCACCGTGGCGGCGTTGAGGGACGATCAGCAGGAGCAGAAACCTGGAAAATCTACCCTGTCTTTGGGGGTGGCCGGGTGTGAGGCCCTGGAGCTAGTAAACAGGAAGGCGTTCTACATGATAGCTGTCAAAGTGCGGCATCAGAGAGCACTGTTGGAGGTTAGGCCCTCTAAGTGGACTGTAGTCTCAGGAACCGACTCACCCCTGATAGGATGCTGGCGCACCCTTTATACGCCTCCCACAGAGAAGCGCACAGCTGATCTGCAGTGGAGGATTATCCACGGGGCCATCGCTACTAACAGACACGTGGCACACCTGGATCCTACAGTGGAGAGGGAATGTCTTTTTTGTGATCAGGAGGAGGATGTTAGGCATCTTTTTAGTCAGTGTTCCAGGTTTTAGGCACGGTTTCAGGTGCTGCAGGAATGGTATAGGAGGCTCGGGTGGGAGTTTTCAGTGCCGTTGTTTATAGGGGGACCCAGGTACACAGTTCCAGAGAAGAGGAGAGCATGCCTCGCATCTTTCTTATCTGGGCAGGCCAAGCTCGCTATATGGAAGACGAGAAAGAGTAGGCGGTTGGGAGTGGGGTCGCTTGATGCGAGAGCAGTGTTGCTGGGGCTGGTCACGGCAAGGTTGTGAATTGAGTTCTTGTATTGTAAGCTGGTGGGGAAAATGGAGGAGTTTGTTGATGTGTGTGGGGGGTGCCTTGTGCACAGTGGATGGGGAGTGGGGTTTAGAGCTGAAGTTGTGAATGGGAGGGGTTTTATTTGATTATTTTTTGTTTGTTTTGGTCTGGTTTGATAAGAAAATAAATATTGTGTGAAATTTGCAAGTTAAATGGTTTTGTCTTACGTAATAAGAAATGTTTGGTGTGGTGAAACTGCTTGGTTGGCTGGCAGTGCTAACTGCCCAATAAAGGTATCTTTAAAAGTCAAAAAAAGTCTCTCTCTTTCTCTCACTCTCTCTCTCTCTCTCTCTCTCTCTCTCTCTCTCTCTCTCTCTCTCTCTCTCTCTCTCTCTCTCTCTCTCTCTCTCTCTCTCTCTCTATTTCTCCCCCCTCCGTCTTTCTCTCTCTCTCTCTCTCTCTCTCTCCTCTCTCTCTCTCTCTCTCTCTCTCTCCCCTCTCTCTCTTTCTCCCTCTCTCCCTATATCTCTTCCTCTCCCTATTTCTCTTCCTCTCCCTATTTCTCCCTCCCTCCCTCCCTCCCTCTCCCCTTCCCTCCCTCTCCCCTTCCCTCCCTCCCTCCCTCCCTCCCTCTATCTTATCAGCAGATGGTGATCGTACTGTAGTTGAAGTTCAAGAGCCCCCACCCCTCTGAGAACTGGTCTTTGAGGAACAGTGACTAGGCAGGGTCGACTTAGCAGACTGCCTGAGGGCAGACCTAGCTTCCTGAGAGAGAGGGGGGAGAGAGAGAGAGAGAGAGAGAGAGAGAGAGAGAGAGAGAGAGAGAGAGAGAGAGAGAGAGAGAGAGAGAGAGGGGATCACACTGTGGCAATCATCGTACAGGACCCGTGTACCACAGGTCAGAGGTCAGGATGAGGTTACAAGGTCACATCTGGGCTCACAGTAGGAATGGTGTGAAACAGGAAGTAGATCCAAGGCTTTATGGAAGAAGGTGGGGGGGGGGGGGTTAACACTCAGGAAGTGTGAAGCCAGGATCCAAGAAGGATGAGACACACTGACTGATTACCCTGGAGCCTTAGCGTGTTGACACAGAGCTATCTCTGCCTGATTTGAAGCATTACGGTTGATGGCAGATTAGCTACATTTGGGCTGTAAGTGGATTTATGTCTTTCATAATGTGTAATAATAATAATAATATTGATATTATTTGATCACAAATTGTGTGATAACGTGGTTTTACGTTGGTGTTTTCCAAGGGGGGACATATATATATATATATATATATATATATATTCAAGGTTACTGACAGCAAGTGGTTAAAAGTCTATCATGAAGTGGATGGTGGGGGGAGTGGGGACTGGGCCAGGGCCATAGTAAACTTCCTCTGCAGAAAAATAATAAAGTATCAGTTAGCAGACATACAGAGGGACATTTGAACCTGCCATCTCCTGAAGCCACGAGTAAGCACAATCCTGCAGGGAGGAGGAGGGGTGAGGGCCACGCCAACTGGAAATTAAATGAGGAGGAACTGTGTGTGTGTGTGTGTGTGTGTGTGTGTGATGCGCTCAAGCTTGGAGATATACAGAGATAGTGAGCGTGTGTGTGTCCCAGGCAAGCCTGTTGGGTCCTGTTAACAGAATGTGCTGTGATCCTTGTTCTCACCTGCAGTAGACCTGCCCTTCCTCCCTCCCTCCTCCTCTCCTCCCTCCTCCTCCCCCTTCCTCCTTTCCTCCTCCCTTCCTCCTCCTCCTCTCCTCCTCCACCTCTCCCCCTGCCCCTGGCAGCTGCTGTGCTGGACCCTGTTATTAGTCTGATTACACCTCCTGACTTTCTGCTACAGACTCCACCTTGATGACAGGGAGAGGACAGGGGCTGGGGGATCTGTACAACACACACACCCATGCCTATACACACACACACATACATACACACACCCATCCATACCTGTACTCACACACCCATGCCTATACACACACACACATGCCTATACGAACACACACATACAAAAGCACACACACACAAACCTGTACTCACACACACACACACACTCCCATGCCTATACTCTCACACACACACACACACACACACACACACACACACATGCACACACTCATACCTGTACTCACACACACACACACACACACACACACTCCCATGCCTATACTCTCTCTCACACACACACACACACACACACACACACACACACACACACACACACACACACACACACACACATGCACACACTCATACCTGTACTCACACACACGCATACACACACATAATGCACAAGCCAAGCCGTGATAAACAGCAGAGATAAACATGGTTCTCTCTCCCCAGTAGACCATCTCTGCTGCTTCACATTTGACCCCTCGGCCTCCTTCTCACGGTCGACATAAATACACGCAGGAAACATCAACATGGCTGTCATTACAGTCCACATCTGTGGGATAGTTTACCAGCCTGCCCAGTCCTCCTCTCAGTCTCCAAGTCTGTCTATCTGTGTGTTTCTGTGTGTGTGTGTGTGTGTGTGTGTACAGTAATATTGTGCCGTGTGTTCACGGAGAGAGAAGAGGAGAGGTGGGCTGCTTGCGTTCCAGGAAGTTTGTTCCTGAAGCTGGAGCACTGGGGATTGGCCCTGTGGAGTTACCAGACAACTGATTGGCAGGTCCAGACCCCACGGGGGTGATCATTGGTCGGAGGTGGAGATTGGTAGAGAGGAACCAGGAACAGGGGAAAGTTAGAGAGTGAGGGAGAGGGGGAGAGAGGGAGAGAGGGGGAGACACATAGAGGGAGGGAGAGAGAAGTTGAGAAAGAGAGGTTGAGGTACAGAGAGATAGATGGGGAGAGAAAGATGTAGAGAGAGCCGTTGAAGGAGAGAGAGAGGTAGAGTGAGAGATAGATGGAGAGAGAGAGATAGAGAGAGAGAGAAAGGTAGAATGAGAGACAGATGTGTCTGGCTTGTCTCTCCCCCCCCCGCTGCCTAGCATTCAGGCCTTCCTCCCCAACCACCCCTCCAGCTCTGTGTTCAGCCTCCAACACACCACACAGCAGTCCTCCAGGACACACCACACAGCAGTCCTCCAGGACACACCACACAGCAGTCCTCCAGGACACACCACACAGCAGTCCTCCAGGACACAGCAGTCCTCTAGGACACAGCAGTCCTCCAGGACACACCACACAGCAGTCCTCCAGGACACACCACACAGCAGTCCTCCAGGACACAGTAGTCCTCCAGGACACACCACACAGCAGTCCTCCAGGACACAGCAGTCCTCTAGGACACAGCAGTCCTCCAGGACACACCACACAGCAGTCCTCCAGGACACACCACACAGCAGTCCTCCAGGACACACCACACAGCAGTCCTCCAGGACACACCACACAGCAGTCCTCCAGGACACACCACACAGCAGTCCTCCAGGACACAGCAGTCCTCCAGGACACACCACACAGCAGTCCTCCAGGACACACCACACAGCAGTCCTCCAGGACACACCACACTGCAGTCCTCCAGGACACACCACACAGCAGCCCTCCAGTGCTTGTGCTGTCAGCTGGTCACAAGGCCAGTGCAGGCCAGGGGGCCTTGGTCACAGTGAATCAGTGACATTCTCTCCCTGAGGCCCAGTCACAGTAAACAGGCAGTTTAAA
Source organism: Osmerus eperlanus (assembly GCF_963692335.1). Taxonomy (NCBI): domain Eukaryota; kingdom Metazoa; phylum Chordata; class Actinopteri; order Osmeriformes; family Osmeridae; genus Osmerus; species Osmerus eperlanus. The sequence continues at coordinate 2,040,688 of NC_085024.1, forward strand.
AGGTCGCTCCCTTAATCGTCGCTGGTGAGCGAGGGGCTCTCGTTCCTCAGGCGTCCAGCTGGGTCCTCGTAAACAAGCAGGGATGCCCTCCAGGTGAGGAGATGGAGAGGTAGAGACTCTGTGTTCCCGGCTTGTCTCTCCTCTGGTCTCTCCTCTGAAACACTGTGTTCCTGGCTGGTCTCTCTGAAACACTATTCCTGGCTGGTCTCTCTGAAACACTATTCCTGGCTGGTCTCTCTGAAACACTGTGTTCCTGGCTGGTCTCTCTGAAACACTATTCCTGGCTGGTCTCTCTGAAACACTATTCCTGGCTGGTCTCTCTGAAACACTATTCCTGGCTGGTCTCTCTGAAACACTATTCCTGGCTGGTCTCTCTTTTAAACACTATTCCTGGCTGGTCTCTCTGAAACACTATTCCTGGCTGGTCTCCCTGAAACACTATTCCTGCCTGGGCCTGGTTCATGAGGTCTCTGCAGGGCCCATCATGCTTTGGGCTCACTGGCTCAGTCAGACTCAGGGTGAGTGTGTGTGCGGGGAATTTTTTTTGTGTGTGTGTGAGTGATTGAGAGTGTGGGATTGTGTATGTGCATCGTTGTGTGAGTGACTGAAAGTGAATTGGCGTGTGTGTGATTGCTTGTGTGGCAACAGTTACTAAGAACATGAGACAAGAACTGGTCGAGCAGAAACTAAAAGACATCCAGCCAGTTAATCTGACTGTGTGACCCTCTGTGACCCTGGCCTCTGTGCCGTGTCACGTTAGCTGAGAAGCTGGGTCAAAGGTCACAGGTCAGGGGGTCGCAGCAGGAGAGCGAGTCGCTGACCGCTGTGGTCAGTTCTTGTTTTCGCCGGCTGGATGGATAACAGCATGCCTCAGACAGCCATGTTTTGCTGAGGAGGAAAGATCTCACAAGGGGCGTGTTCAGGGAAGGGCCTGGAATCTGATTGGCCACCCCAGGTGCCACCCAGCTATCTTTACCTATTATCATTATCTGGCAGGAATTTTAATCTTAATTCAGTCAAGACAGTCACGTATTAGATTTGAGCATTTATTAACAACCATAGACATGGAAATAGGTTTGACTTTGGCGGAGTGGATGTATCTAGGGGAAGCACTCTGTCCTCTAGCATTAGGAAGCAACATACACAGAATGAGACGGGATGGTGGAGGGCGGCAGCAGCACAACAATACTGTGAGTGTGTGCGTCTCCGTGCTGCCTTCTAATGCCGCCTTATCGGACGTGGGCCAATGGGCTTGAAGCAGGCTGACACAGGTGTAGCTGATGAGTAAACAGCAGGAGCCTGCAGCTGTACCTGTTCACATGGGGGTGTCAGGTCCTGGTACATCCAGATTCATCTTCAGTGAGTAGCTACTTTACATTGGTAATATCAATGAAATAATGGTTCCTTGCCAGACATAAACTAAAGTTGAAACAATATATATGTAAAAGTTCAATACTTATTATTTTGTTTTATTCATATGGGTTGGGTAACATCCGACCTAGCATACTAAGAAGAAGGAGGAGTTATTACAAGTTATTACAAGTGAAACTTGGTATGGAGGAGGTTGGGGCATTCAGGGTAAGTGGATGTTAATACTGATCTTGTTTTGGTAACACAATCTTCACCTGCTCCTCAACACCTTCCTCTCAGGACACCTTCCTCACAGCCCTCACAGCCCTCACAGTCCTCACAGCCCTCACAGCCCTCACAGCCCTCACAGTCCTCACAGCCCTCACAACCCTCACAGTCCTCACAGCCCTCACAGCCCTCACAGTCCTCACAGTCCTCACAGTCCTCACAGCCCTCACAGTCCTCTCAGCCCTCCTCACAGCCCTCACAGTCCTCACAGTCCTCACAGCCCTCACAGCCCTCACAACCCTCACAGTCCTCACAGTCCTCTCAGGACACACTCCTCTCAGCCCTTACAGCCCTCACAGTCCTCACATCCCTTACAGCCCTCACAGCCCTCACAGTCCTCACAGCCCTCACAGACCTCACAGCCCTCCTCACAGCCCTCACAGCCCTCCTCACAGCCCTCCTCACAACCCTCACAGTCCTCACAGCCCTCACAGCCCTCACAACCCTCACAGCCCTCACAGCCCTCACAGTCCTCACAGTCCTCTCAGGACACACTCCTCACAGCCCTTACAGTCCTCACAGTCCTCACAGCCATCACAGCCATCACAGCCCTCACAACCCTCACAGTCCTCACAGTCCTCACAGCCCTCACAGTCCTCACAGTCCTCACAGCCCTCACAACCCTCACAGTCCTCACAGCCCTCACAGCCCTCAACGCCCTCACAGCCCTCACAGTCCTCACAGCCCTCACAGTCCTCACAGTCCTCACAGCCCTCACAGCCCTCACAACCCTGACAGTCCTCACAGTCCTCACAGTCCTCACAGCCCTCACAGTCCTCACAGCCCTCACAGCCCTCACAGTCCTCACAGCCCTCACAGTCCTCACAGTCCTCACAGTCCTCACAGCCCTCACAACCCTCACAGTCCTCACAGTCCTCACAGCCCTCACAGTCCTCACAGACCTCACAGCCCTCACAGTCCTCACAGTCCTCACAGCCCTCACAGTCCTCTCAGCCCTCCTCACAGCCCTCACAGTCCTCACAGTCCTCACAGCCCTGACAGCCCTCACAACCATCACAGTCCTCACAGTCCTCTCAGGACACACTCCTCTCAGCCCTTACAGCCCTCACAGTCCTCACATCCCTTACAGCCCTCACAGCCCTCACAGTCCTCACAGCCCTCACAGCCCTCACAGACCTCACAGCCCTCCTCACAGCCCTCACAGCCCTCCTCACAGCCCTCCTCACAACCCTCACAGTCCTCACAGCCCTCACAGCCCTCACAACCCTCACAGCCCTCACAGCCCTCACAGTCCTCACAGTCCTCTCAGGACACACTCCTCACAGCCCTTACAGTCCTCACAGTCCTCACAGCCATCACAGCCATCACAGCCCTCACAACCCTCACAGTCCTCACAGTCCTCACAGCCCTCACAGTCCTCACAGTCCTCACAGCCCTCACAGCCCTCACAGTCCTCACATCCCTCACAGCCCTCACAGTCCTCACAGCCCTCATAGTCCTCACAGTCCTCACAGCCCTCACAGCCCTCACAACCCTCACAGTCCTCACAGTCCTCACAGCCCTCACAGTCCTCACAGCCCTCACAGCCCTCACAGTCCTCACAGCCCTCACAGTCCTCACAGCCCTCACAGTCCTCACAGCCCTCACAGCACTCACAGTCCTCACAGCCCTCACAGTCCTCACAGCCCTCACAGTCCTCACAGCCCTCACAGCCCTCACAGTCCTCACAGTCCTCACAGCCATCACAACCCTCACAACCCTCACAGCACTCACAGTCCTCACAGCCCTCACAGTCCTCACAGTCCTCACAGCCCTCACTACCCTCACAGTCCTCACAGCCCTCACAGTCCTCACAGTCCTCACAGTCCTCACAACCCTCACAGCCCTCACAGCCCTCACAGTCCTCACAACCCTCACAGCCCTCACAGCCCTCACAGTCCTCACAGTCCTCACAGTCCTCACAGCCCTTACAGTCCTCAGTCCTCACAGCCCTCACAACCCTCACAGTCCTCACAGTCCTCACAGCCCTCACAGTCCTCTCAGCCCTCCTCACAGCCCTCACAGTCCTCACAGTCCTCACAGTCCTCACAGCCCTCACAACCCTCACAGTCCTCACAGTCCTCACAGTCCTCACAGCCCTCACAGCCCTCACAGTCCTCACAGCCGTCACAGTCCTCACAGTCCTCACAGCCCTCACAGCCCTCACAGTCCTCACAGCCCTCACAGTCCTAACAGCCCTCACAGTCCTCACAGCCCTCACAGCCCTCACAGTCCTCACAGCCCTCACAGCCCTCACAGCCTTCACAGCCCTCACATTCCTCACAGTCCTCACAGCCCTCACAGTCCTCACAGTCCTCAGAGCCCTCACAGCCCTCACAGTCCTCACAGCCCTCACAGTCCTCACAGCCCTCACAGTCCTCACAGCCCTCACAGCCCTCACAACCCTCACAGTCCTCACAGCCCTCACAGCCCTCACAGTCCTCACAGTCCTCATAGTCCTCACAGCCCTCACAGTCCTCACAGTCCTCACAGCCCTCACAGCCCTCACAGTCCTCACAACCCTCACAGTCCTCACAGTCCTCACAGCCCTTACAGTCCTCACAGTCCTCACAGCCCTCACAACCCTCACAGTCCTCACAGTCCTCACAGTCCTCACAGCCCTCACAGTCCTCTCAGCCCTCCTCACAGCCCTCACAGTCCTCACAGTCCTCACAGCCCTCACAGTCCTCACAGTCCTCACAGTCCTCACAGTCCTCACAGCCCTCACAGCCCTCACAGCCCTCACAGTCCTCACAGTCCTCACAGCCGTCACAGTCCTCACAGTCCTCACAGCCCTCACAGCCCTCACAGTCCTCACAGCCCTCACAGTCCTAACAGCCCTCACAGTCCTCACAGCCCTCACAGCCCTCACAACCCTCACAGTCCTCACAGCCCTCACAGCCCTCACAGCCCTCACAGTCCTCACAGTCCTCACAGTCCTCACAGCCCTCACAGTCCTCACAGTCCTCAGAGCCCTCACAGCCCTCACAGTCCTCACAGCCCTCACAGTCCTCACAGCCCTCACAGCCCTCACAACCCTCACAGTCCTCACAGCCCTCACAGCCCTCACAGCCCTCACAGTCCTCACAGTCCTCACAGCCCTCACAGTCCTCACAGTCCTCACAGCCCTCACAGCCCTCACAGTCCTCACAGCCCTCACAGCCCTCACAGTCCTCACAGTCCTCTCAGGACACACTGCTCACAGCCCTCACAGCCCTCACAGTCCTCACATCCCTTACAGCCCTCACAGTCCTCACAGCCCTTACAGCCCTCACAGTCCTCACATCCCTTACAGCCCTCACAGCCCTCACAGTCCTCACAGTCCTCACATCCCTTTCAGCCCTCACAGCCCTCACAGTCCTCACATCCCTTACAGCCCTCACAGCCCTCACAGTCCTCACATCCCTTACAGCCCTCACAGTCCTCACAGCCCTTACAGCCCTCACAGTCCTCACAGCCCTCACAACCCTCACAGTCCTCACAGTCCTCACAGTCCTCACAGCCCTCACAGTCCTCTCAGCCCTCCTCACAGCCCTCACAGTTCTCACAGCCCTCACAGTTCTCACAGTCCTCACAGCCCTCACAACCCTCACAGTCCTCACAGTCCTCACAGTCCTCACAGCCCTCACAGCCCTCACAGTCCTCACAGTCCTCACAGCCGTCACAGTCCTCACAGTCCTCACAGCCCTCACAGCCCTCACAGTCCTCACAGCCCTCACAGTCCTAACAGCCCTCACAGTCCTCACAGCCCTCACAGCCCTCACAACCCTCACAGTCCTCACAGCCCTCACAGCCCTCACAGCCCTCACAGTCCTCACAGTCCTCACAGTCCTCACAGCCCTCACAGTCCTCACAGTCCTCAGAGCCCTCACAGCCCTCACAGTCCTCACAGCCCTCACAGTCCTCACAGCCCTCACAACCCTCACAGTCCTCACAGCCCTCACAGCCCTCACAGTCCTCACAGTCCTCACAGTCCTCACAGCCCTCACAGTCCTCACAGTCCTCACAGCCCTCACAGCCCTCACAGTCCTCACAGCCCTCACAGCCCTCACAGTCCTCACAGTCCTCTCAGGACACACTGCTCACAGCCCTCACAGCCCTCACAGTCCTCACATCCCTTACAGCCCTCAAAGTCCTCACAGCCCTTACAGCCCTCACAGTCCTCACATCCCTTACAGCCCTCACAGCCCTCACAGTCCTCACAGTCCTCACATCCCTTTCAGCCCTCACAGCCCTCACAGTCCTCACATCCCTTACAGCCCTCACAGCCCTCACAGTCCTCACATCCCTTACAGCCCTCACAGTCCTCACAGCCCTTACAGCCCTCACAGTCCTCACATCCCTTACAGCCCTCACAGCCCTCACAGTCCTCACAGTCCTCACATCCCTTACAGCCCTCACAGTCCTCACATCCCTTACAGCCCTCACAGCCCTCACATCCCTTACAGCCCTCACAGCCCTCACAGTCCTCCTCACAGAAGTTTTTTGTGAGAGGAAATGAGCTTGTGTAAATCATGTCAAGATGAGTTTGGGAAACAGTAAGGAAGGTGTTCTTGGCACCTCATTTTCAGCATCTTTTATTGTTGCTCATTAAACAACGAGAAGTCCTCATTAAACAGCATGTGTCACGGGGGGGGGGGGGGGGGGGGTGGGCACACATACACACATGCATCCACACACACAGATACACACCTATGTGAACACACACAAACACACACATATATACACACATGCATTTATGTATACAAACACACACACTCTTACACCGATATTGCCGACACACACTCACACACAAAATCACATGAAGTACTCGTCGAGACACAGTGAACTATTCCTTCATGCAAAGTATCTCAGAAGCATCTCAGCTGATCTAGAACGTTGTTACAACACAATCCCTGTGCGTGTTTCTGTTGTGAGAGTAATTCTGCACAGATGGTGTAATTGTGTCCACTGAAGGCCTCTGTAGTCCTCTGTTGTCAGGGGGTGAGGAGATGAGACGTGTCTCTTCTGAGACACCAGACAGCCCTGTGTGGTTGTTGTCTGCTTTGGGAGCTTGTTTCCACCCAGAGCTGTCAGATACAGCCTCCGGCAGCCCCTCTCACCCTGCAGAGCTCCTTAGAGCGGGGTGCCAACACGCTCTGTCTGCACACCACACACAGCCATGCCCCCTTCCTGTCACTCCAGCAGTACGTTTCAGGACATTTGATGTTTCAGTCATTCCTGATATGCTTTTATCCAGGGTAATGTAGAAATAAAGGGAGGAGGGGAGAGAGGGAAGGGGAGGGAGAGAGGGGAGAGAGGGGAGAGAGGGGAGGGAGGGGAGAGAGGGGAGAGAATGGAGGGAGGGGAGAGAGGGGAGAGAATGGAGGGAGGAGTGGAGTGGAGGCAGGAAGGCGAGAAGGCAGGGAGTAGGAGGAGGGGAGGGAGTGGAGAAAGATGACTGCCTGCCAGGGTGTTGAACTGTTTATGTAATATCCTCTCCCCCGACTCCCCTCTCCCCCTACTGCCCCCTCCACCCCAGGTCACGTGCCATAGACAGACCAGGTTAAACTCTTTCCTCAGAGAGGAGGAGGGGGAGAGGGAGAGGGGGGAATTTACAGAACACTGAGGCCTTTGCTGCTGTACCACCCCTCTCTCTCCTCCCCTTGGGTCGTTGCAGCCAGTCAGAACCCCCCCCCCCCTCAGCTCCAGTCCTCCATGAGCCATTTCCTGTCCCAGCCTTCCTGCCTCAACCCACACATACAGTTAGGTCCATAAATATTTGGACATTGACACAATTTTCATCATTTTGGCTCTGTATACCACCACAATGGATTTGAAATGAAACAATCAAGATGTGCTTTAAGTGCAGACTTTCAGCTTTAATTTCAGGGTATTTACATCCAAATCAGGTGAACGGTGTAGGAATTACAATACATTTTATATGTGCCCCCCCCTTTTTAAGGGACCAAAAGTAATTGGACAATTGGCTGCTCAGCTGTTCCATGGCCAGGTGTATGTTATTCCCTCATGGGAGTTCGTTATTTCATTGACAAGGAGCAGATAAAAGGTCTAGAGTTCATTTCAAGTATGGTATTTGTCCAAAGTAAGTCCAAAGAGCTGTCACCATCAGTGAAGCAAGCCATCGTTAGGCTGAAAAATCAAAACAAACCTATCAGAGAGATAGCAAAAACATTAGGTGTGGCCAAATCAACTGTTTGGTACATTCTTAAAAAGAAAGAACGCACTGGTGACCTCAGCAACACCAAAAGACCGGGAAGACCACGGAAAACAACTGTGGTGGATGACAGAAGAATTCTTTCCCTGGTGAAGAAAAACCCCTTCACAACAGTTGGCCAGATCAAGAACACTCTCCAAGAGGTAGGCGTATCTGTGTCAAAGTCAAAAATTAAGAGAAGACTTCACCAGAGTAAATACAGAGGGTTCACCACAAGATGTGAACCATTGGTGAGTCTCAAAAACAGGAAGACCAGATTAGAGTTTGCCAAAAAACATCTAAAAGACCCTGTACAGTTCTGGAACAACATCCTATGGACAGATGAGACCAAGATCAACTTGTACCAAAATGATGGGAAGAGAAGAGTATGGAGAAGGGAAGGAACTGCTCATGATCCAAAGCATACCACCTCATCAGTGAAGCATGGTGGAGGTAGTGTTATGGCGTGGGCATGTATGGCTGCCAATGGAACTGGTTCCCTTGTATTTATCGATGATGTGACTGCTGACAAAGTAGGATGAATTCTGAAGTGTTTCTGGCAATATTATCTGCTCAGATTCAGCCAAATGCTCCAGAACTCATAGGACGGCGCTTCACAGTGCAGATGGACAATGACCCGAAGCATACTGCGAAAGCAACCAAAGAGTTTTTTAAGGCAAAGAAGTGGAATGTTCTGCAATGGCCAAGTCAATCACCTGACCTAAATCCAATTGAGCATGCATTTCACTTGCTAAAGACAAAACTGAAGGGAAAATGCCCCAAGAACAAGCAGAAACTGAAGACAGTTGCAGTAGAGGCCTGGCAGAGCATCACCAGGGACGAAACCCAGCGTCTGGTGATGTCTATGGGTTCCAGACTTCAGGCTGTCATTGACTGCAAAGGATTTGCAACCAAGTATTAAAAGTGACAATTAGATTTATGATTATGTTAGTTTGTCCAATAATTTTTGGTCCCTTAAAAAGGGGGGGGCCACATATAAAATGTGTTGTAATTCCTACACCGTTCACCTGATTTGGATGTAAATACCCTGAAATTAAAGCTGAAAGTCTGCACTTAAAGCACATCTTGATTGTTTCATTTCAAATCCATTGTGGTGGTATACAGAGCCAAAATGATGAAAATTGTGTCAATGTCCAAATATTTATGGACCTAACTGTATCTCCCCTCCTGCCACTTCTCTTTACAGAGGAGAGGAGGAGAGGAGGAGGAGGCGAGGAGAGGAGAAGAGAAGAATAAGAGAGTAGGGGAGGATGGGAGGAGAGGAGGAGAGGATGAGAGGGGAGAAGGGAGCAGACTTGTGTGTACCTGGAGGTGTGGTCCTTGGCCTTGTCAAGGCAACAGCTTAATGAGGGGGTGAGAGATGCCAAGACTGTTAGAACCTGGCATGGGCGGATGGATGGCAGAACATGAACATGGGAAGGGAACAAGGTTTTTCCATTCCCTCTCGCTCCTCACCTCACCTCTCCTTCTCTGTTCTCAGTACTTCTCCTCTTCTCTCCACTCCTCCTCTTCTCCTCACCACTCCTCTACTCTTCTCCTCTCCACTCCTCCTTCACCCTTTTCTCCTCTCCCCTCTTCTCCTTACCTCTGCTCTCCTGTCTTCTCCTTTATTCTACCCACCCTTTTTATGTTCTCTCCTCTCCTCCCCCTCTCCTCTCTTCCCTCTCTCCTCTCCTCCCCCTCTCCTCTCCTCCCTCTCTCCTCTCCTCCCCCTCTCTTTTCCTCCCTCTTTCTCCTCTATTCGCTCCCTCTCTCCTCTCATCCTCCTCCCCCGCTCCTCTCCTCCTTCTCTCTCTCTCTCTCTCTCTCTCTCTCTCTCTCTCTCTCTCTCTCTCTCTCTCTCTCTCTCTCTCTCTCTCTCTCTCTTCTCCTCTCCTCTCCTCTCCTCTCCTCCCCCTCTCCTCTTTCTTTCTCCTCTCTCCTCTCTCTCCTCCTCTCTGAAGGGTAGGGTCTTGGGGTATGTCAGGTTAGGGGATCTGTAGGATATCTGAAATTTCAGAGTGGGTTGAGTCGATCAGTAACAGGAAGCTGTGTGTGTGTTGGTGTGTGTGTTGTGTTGGTGTTGTGTTGGTGTGTGTGTTGTGTTAGTGTGTGTGTTGTGCTGGTGTGTGTTGTGCTGGTGTGTGTGTTGTGCTGCTGTGTGTGTTGTGTTGGTGCGTGTGCTGTGCTGGTGTGTGTGTTGTGTTGGTGTGTGTGTTGTGCTGGTGTGTGTTGTGCTGGTGTGTGTGTTGTGCTGCTGTGTGTGTTGTGTTAGTGCGTGTGCTGTGCTGGTGTGTGTGTGTGCTGCTGTGTGTGTAGTGTTGGTGTGTGTGTTGTGTTGGTGTGTGTCTGTGTTGGTGTGTGTGTGTGTGTTGGTGTGTGTGCTGTGCTGGTGTGTGTGTTGTGCTGGTGTGTGTTGTGCTGGTGTGTGTGTTGTGCTGCTGTGTGTGTTGTGTTGGTGCGTGTGCTGTGCTGGTGTGTGTCTGTGTTGGTGTGTGTGTGTGCTGGTGTGTGTGTTGTGTTGGTGTGTGTTGGTGTGTGTGTGTGCTGGTGTGTGTGTTGTGTTGGTGTGTGTGCGTGTTGGTGTGTGTGTGTGCTGGTGTGTGTGTGTGTGCTGGTGTGTGTGTTGTGCTCTGGCATGTGCATATGTTCCAGATGAAGACTTCAGCATCCAGGTTCTATGGGGTTCATTCCGGAACATTCTGGAGTGATGACTAACTCAGGGGGGGGGGGGGGGGCGGGGCGATGGGGGAGGGTGATACTGGGGTTGAATCTCCTGCCTTGGTCGGGATTTTAGTAGGAGTTGAGACTGGAATAATTCCATAATCTAGGTAAATTATGTGATTAGTGACTGAAAGTCAGGCCATTTCTACCCTGAAGAAATCTGTGTTGTAACCCATGAAAGACCTCTGAGGATCTGTGTTGTAACCCATGAAAGACCTCTGAGGTAAAATCTAGCTTTGTGTGCAGTATGTCCACATTACAGTAATGTGTTTGTAGTGTCACACCCTTGTGAGTGTGTGTCTGTACATGCATGCATACATTCATATGTGTGTGCATGTGTTTGTGTGTGTGTGCACTTGTGTGTGCGTGATGCATGTGTGTGTGCATGATGTGAGTTTGTGTGTGTGTGTGCATGTGTGTGTGATGCTTGTGTGCATGTGTGTGCATGTGTGTGTGTGATGCATGCGTGTGTGTGTGATGCGTGCGTGTGTGTGTGTGTTGTGCGTGTGTGTGATGTGTGTGTGTGTGTTTCCAGCCCAACCCAGTCTTTTATCACTAGTCTTTTCCAGTCCCATCCACCCACTCAATCCAGCCATCAACAAAGGAATAGTGTGCTAATGTTTCCATTGGAGAGGGTGAAGCTGCTGCTTCCACCCAACACAGGAGAGATGTGAGGCTGCTGCTTCCACACAACACAGGAGAGATGTGAGGGGGCGGCAGACCAGAGGCTCGGGGACTTTGTTCCTCCCAAACCTGTTAAGTATTTATCACCTCAGTCAACCCCAGCAGCAGGGTGCTCAGGGGACGAGTGCTGTCTTGTCCCGCCTCCCCCCCCTCCTCCCCCCTCCCCCCTCCTCCTCCCCCCTCCTCCTCCCCCCTCCTCCTGCAGTCCTCTGTGAGCAGGCCACCCTCTGCTCTCCTCCTGTGAGAGGACTGTCCTGGTGGACTCTGTCCTGGTGGCCCCTGTCCTGGTGGCCCGTGTCCTAGTGGACTCTGTCCTGGTGGACTCTGTCCTGGTGGCCCCTGTCCTGGTGGACTCTGTCCTGGTGGCCCCTGTCCTGGTGGCCCCTGTCCTGGTGGACTCTGTCCTGGTGGACTCTGTCCTGGTGGCCCCTGTCCTGGTGGACTCTGTCCTGGTGGACTCTGTCCTGGTGGCCCCTGTCCTGGTGGCCCCTGTCCTGGTGGACTCTGTCCTGGTGGCCCGTGTCCTGGTGGCCCCTGTCCTGGTGGACTCTGTCCTGGTGGACTCTGTCCTGGTGGCCCCTGTCCTGGTGGCCCGTGTCCTGGTGGCCCCTGTCCTGGTGGACTCTGTCCTGGTGGACTCTGTCCTGGTGGCCCCTGTCCTGGTGGACTCTGTCCTGGTGGACTCTGTCCTGGTGGCCCCTGTCCTGGTGGCCCGTGTCCTGGTGGACTCTGTCCTGGTGGCCCCTGTCCTGGTGGACTCTGTCCTGGTGGACTCTGTCCTGGTGGCCCCTGTCCTGGTGGCCCCTGTCCTGGTGGACTCTGTCCTGGTGGACTCAGTCCTGGTGGCCCGTGTCCTGGTGGCCCCTGTCCTGGTGGACTCTGTCCTGGTGGCCCGTGTCCTGGTGGCCCGTGTCCTGGTGGCCCCTGTCCTGGTGGACTCTGTCCTGGTGGCCCCTGTCCTGGTGGACTCTGTCCTGGTGGACTCTGTCCTGGTGGCCCCTGTCCTGGTGGCCCGTGTCCTGGTGGACTCTGTCCTGGTGGCCCCTGTCCTGGTGGCCCCTGTCCTGGTGGACTCTGTCCTGGTGGCCCGTGTCCTGGTGGCCCCTATCCTGGTGGACTCTGTCCTGGTGGACTCTGTCTGGTTGATTCTGTCCTGGTGGCCCCTGTCCTGGTGGCCCGTGTCCTGGTGGCCCCTGTCCTGGTGGCCCGTGTCCTGGTGGACTCTGTCCTGGTGGACTCTGTCCTGGTGGACTCTGACAGGAGCTCCATGTTAGTCCTTCCATGTGTCCTCTCCTCCCTCCCTCTCCCCTCCCATCCTGACCCCCCCCCCCCCCCTCATCCTCCTCCTCCCTCCCTGTCTCCAGCCCTGGTGTTGGGTTGTAAATCATCCAGGGGTCTGGTGGACATCTACCAGACCCATGGAGCTCCAGGCAAGAATGTGACCAGGGACAGAGTGCCCTTACGACCCCAGCTGAACACCTCTGTTCCTGGATTCTCAGCATGATCACAACCCCCTACTTCCTCCACCTCCCCCCTTCTCTCAGCATGAACTCACACCGGAGAGGAACAAGCTGGAGATATGCCCTCTCTGCTCTCTCTCTGTGTCTCTATCTCTTTCTCTCTTTCTTTCTTCTCCAACGTTTTCTGTGAGAAGGGGCTGAGGGGGAGAGCTGGAAGGGTGGGAGGAGAGAGGATGTTTGGCTTGGAGAGACGGTGTCTGAAGCCTGATCCAGGAGAAGTGAGGAGTCCAGCTGGAGATGTTCCCCCTCCGCGCTGTCAGCCTCCCATCACGCTAGTCAGGATCATCCTCCAGTGAGCAGCCTGATGGAGGAGACATCCAGCTGTAAACCAAACATGCTCTCTCTCTCTCTCTCTCTCTCTCTTTCTCTCTCTCTCTCTCTCTCTCTCTCTCTCTCTCTCTGTTTCTTTCCCTCTCTCCATCTCCCTCTCTCCCTCTCTCTCTCTCTCTCTCTCTCTCTTTCGCTCTCTCTCTCTCTCTCTCTCTCTGTTTCTTCCTCTCTCTCTTCCTCTCTCTCTCTATCTCTCTCTCTCTTTGTCTGTCTGTCTGTCTCTCTCTCTCTCTCTCTCTGTGTGTTTTTCCTACAGGACAGGCTTGCTGCTATCATGACTGGCTTGGAGGCAGATAAGCTGTCCTAACCCACACAGAGCTCAGGACATGATGGGGTTTCAGGAATCCCCTTCACTGGGCAATGATCATGTTTTTCTCCATGGCAACTGGTAACGATTAACACGTTTCTTCAAAAGGGAGTTGTCATTTTACACAAAGGATATAATATTCATTTTTTTGTCCTTCACACATTGTTAGAATTTCCACCAAACGCTCTAAACAGTGTTGTTTGGTTTCCTACCTGTGGCTCTGACATGAGGCTCTGACTGTAAACAACCCCGACTCTGTGCCCCAGTGTCTGTCCTGTCTGCTGTCGCTCTGTCGTCACAGTGGAAAATCTCTGCTGGCTAATTTGCCTGGGGTTGGCTTTTCCTGCTTGTTTCCTTAACAACGGTGGGAAAGACCCCCCCCTCTCTTCCTCCCCTCCCTCCCTCCTCCCCTCCCTCCTCCCCTCCCTCTCTCCAAACAGAGCCTGCCCCTTTTTGGTTGTTCATACTTTTTTTCCCCTTTCCTTCTCTCTCTCACACAGCCTCTGACTAGCTCTCTTTATGTCTCTCTCTCTCACCCTCACCCTCTCTCTCTCTCTCTCTTTCTCTCTGCAAGCCAGTCAACAGTAAGACAGCCTTGCGTGTCGTAGTGGAGTCGGGAGGAGAGAGATCTGCTCACGCTGTCAAAGAGAGGACAACCCCTCCTGTTCCTCCCATTCCTACTCGACCCTGAACCCCTGAATCATCTCCCTGGTGCAACCCCGACAACAGCCCCTGCACCCCCAGAGAGAGAGAGAGAGAGAGAGAGAGAGAGAGAGAGAGAGAGAGAGAGAGAGAGAGAGGAAGACCCTCGCCGTTACTTTTCAAATCTGGAGGCAGCACGTGGATCGGTCTGACCGGGCTTTTGAGTCTACCTTTCTCTGACAGGAATGACTCGTTCTGGAGAAGCTTCTGCTTGAGTCCTGGTGAGTTAGCCTCTTGTTCACCCGTGTGCAATGCAGGTGTGTGTTCTCACTCTGTGAGCTGGTTTGGTCTTGTGTTTGGTGTGTCTCAAGTTCAAGTGTTCAAGTGGCTTTTTATTGTCGATACATAAAACAACACAGAGCCACAGAAGAACGACACATAAAACAAGTAGTGCAAAAATACATTGTGAATGTAAACATAACATATGGTGCCATAACATCAGCAGATAAGCTACACTACACAGCAGCCAGGTAAAAGTGACAGCATAGTTTGTCCTTGTGTAGAGGGAGAGTGTGAAGCTAGGGGGGGTCTACGCGTGGTTTGGGTTTGCACGCGTGCAATAGGGCTGGTCTGATACACATGCTAGTATATAGAACACAGGCTAGTAGATAGAACACATGCTAGCACATGGAACACAGAACGTAGGCTAACACACACACTCAAATTGTACACATATACACACTCAAACTGTACACCCCCACACAGACACATACTCAAACTGTACAAACACACACCCACTGATGTGAGTCCCTTTCTCGGACACACACACACCCACACACACACAGACTGACCACTTGACAGTCCCGTGCAGTCTGAGTTGACCCTAACCCTCAGTGTCAGGACTGGTGGAGGTCAGAGGTCAGTTCCTCTTATCACTGTGAGATGTTTACACTCTGGGGTCACCACGGGTGACTGTATCTCTGTGGGCGGGAAGCCTACCGTCAGATAAACAAAGGAGTGAATAACCCACCTTTACACACACACACGCACCCCCCACCCACCACGCACCCCCCACCCACCACACACCCCACACACCAAAGGTTTTTTAGTTGTTTTTTTTTACGATTGACTTCTCTGTGATCTCCCTGCTGTTTATCCAAGCATCCCCTTGTTCTGTAGGCCCCTCCTGCTGTGTTATCACTGGGCCTGCCTTATCTGCTCCTGGGGTGGACATGGCCTGGGGGGTCAGGGGGGTCAGTCCCAGGCTGGTCTAAACTCCCAGGTGTCAGGAGGAGAGGATGGGAGTGAGGAAGGAGGAGGGAGGGATGGAGGGAGTGAGGAAGGAGGGAGGGAGGGAGGGAGGGAGGGAGGGAGGGGAGAAGAGGAGGGAGGATAACTAGTATAAGTCAGTAGGAGGACTAACATGGTGGAGGTGACTTCAGGAGACCAGGAAGAGGTCTGTGTCTGAAAGTGGGTTCATCCACAATCCTCAAGACCACAACCATCACCAACACTGCTCTGCTCTATCACCAACACTACACCTCTGCTCTATCACCAACACCAACACTGCTCTGCTCTATCACCAACACTACACCTCTGCTCTATCACCAACACCACACCTCTGCTCTATCACCATCACCAACACTGCTCTGCTCTATCACCAACACCACACCTCTGCTCTATCACCATCACCAACACTGCTCTGCTCTATCACCAACACCACACCTCTGCTCTATCACCATCACCAACACTGCTCTGCTCTATCACCATCACCACACCTCTGCCCTATCACCATCACCACACCTCTGCTCTATCACCAACACCACACCTCTGCTCTATCACCATCACCAACACTGCTCTGCTCTATCACCAACACTACACCTCTGCTCTATCACCAACACCACACCTCTGCTCTATCACCATCACCAACACTGCTCTGCTCTATCACCATCACCACACCTCTGCTCTATCACCATCACCACACCTCTGCTCTATCACCAACACCACAACCTCTGCTCTATCACCATCACCAACACTGCTCTGCTCTATCACCAACACCACACCTCTGCTCTATCACCAACATCACACCTCTGCTCTGATCAACTTACTGTTAACTGAAGGATGTAAAATCTTTATGAGTTCAGCCTGACAAAGGCTTTTGTTTAGCACAGCCGTGTTAAACATTCTGGGCCCATTCACCTGTAGCTAAACAGGGCACAACTTAGAGGCCATAAAAACACTGGAGTTCTTTATTAATTAATAGTAAAAAAAAAGTGTGCAAAAAATGTGGTCTTTGAAAAGCCTCAAAAGAAAGGAAATTCCCAAGATCACCACAACTCAACTCGGACCGCTCTTCTTGTGATGTGTGATGTTAAAGTATAGCCCAGCAGCATAGCTCCAGTGCTGGAACAGGTGTCACAGCTGTGTCCTGGAATACACCTGGTTAGTGCATGGGCAGCCCCCTCCCCTGCCCCCTCATGTGTACCCCACAGGTCAGCAGCAGGGCTGTGGGCAGGATGTCAACACCGCCCACACGCCCACGACGACCACAAACAGTCACAGAGGGCTGAGCGATGAGGTTGTGTGGTTCTGGTCAGGGCTGGACCAATCAGACGGCAGGGATCCCTGCTCTGCTATTGGAGCTTGAGAATGGGATCACCTGAGGGGTCTGGGGGAGCTGGAGAGAGGGTGAGACTACACACACTCAAAGATACACACACACACACTCACTCAAAGATACACCCACACACATGCACTCAAAGATACACACACACACTCATTCAAACACATGTATTCTCTCACATTGAAACACACATTCTCACACATTGAAACACAATTGTGCACACACATCAAATTAGGTAGGAATACACATACACACACACACACACAAAGGAATGGACGCACACACCTAATCCACACATGGACAGGCACACACACACACTCAAAGGTACACATACACACTCAAAGATACACACACACACACACACACTCTACTGCTTGAGCCCTAAGGGAATGATGTAACTGGATGAGGGATGCAGTGCTGTGTGTATGCTGAGGTGATCGACTGCAGTGAAGATGTCATCCATATGAACTAGAGAAGCATGAGAGATCTCCTGTGGATTTACATAGAAAAGCTCTCTGTCTCCCATCAGACCAACATCTGGTATCTATTAACCCCCAACCCCCACATGCACACTTGTAACCCCACCCCCACCCTGCCCCCAGACCCTCACCTCCACCCGCCCCTGCCTCCTGCCCCCACCCCTGCCCCCAGACCTTCACCTCCACCCGCCCCTGCCTCCTGCCCCCACCCCTGCCCCCAGACCTTCACCTCCACCCGCCCCTGCCTCCTGCCCCCACCCCTGCCCCCAGACCCTCACCTCCACCCGCCCCTGCCTCCTGCCCCCACCCCTGCCCCCAGACCTTCACCTCCACCCGCCCCTGCCTCCTGCCCCCACCCCTGCCCCCAGACCTTCACCTCCACCTGCCCCTGCCTCCTGCCCCCACCCCTGCCCCCAGACCCTCACCTCCACCCGCCCCTGCCTCCTGCCCCCACCCCCACCCCCAGACCCTCAACTCCACCCACCCCTGCCTCCTGCCCCCACCCCTGCCCCCAGACCCTCATCTCCATCCGCCCCTGCACCCCTGGCAGCCCTCTGGGACTCCAGATCTCTCTCTCTGGTTCATGTCTCCAGTAGAAACCATCCATGTCCTTCCAGGGGTTTAGTGAAGTGTGCAGTGAGAAGTGTGGAAGCTCTGACAAGCTGGCACAGCCAGCGTAGGGGATCACTTACCTCTTTCTCTTTCTGGCTCTCTCTCTCTGTTTCTCCTACTGCTCCTCTCTTTCACTCTCTCTCTACCATACACTCTCTTTCTGTCTCTCTGTCTCTGTTTCCCAAACTGCTTCTCTCTTTCTCTCTTCCTCTTTTTCTTTCTGTGTTTCTCTTACTGCCTCTCTCTTTCTCTCTCTCTCTAATCAGACAGAAGCCTTTAAAAAGCAACTCAAGACTTTGCTATTCAAGCAGGCTTTTAGTTAGTCAACGTTTTTTATGGTTGTTTGTCACGTTTCTTATTTAAAAATGTTCCTGTATTCTTAATTTGTAGTGTTATATTGCATTTTGTTGTGAAGCACTTTGTGATTATTATCTGCGAGAGGTGCTATACCAATAAACTTCACTTACTTACTTACATACAAGGGGCTGCATAGAGAATACCTGACTGAGTTCGATTAGAAGGTTCAGTGAGCAGAATGCACTGAGGCGTTCCAGCCTTGACAGGGTCTGTGAGTCATCAGGTGCCCTGATCTTCTGCTTCCACTGCATGGAGCAGGGGGCGCAGTGCTTGTGTTCTTCCTGGGGGCGCAGTGCTTGTGTTCTTCCTGGGGGCGCAGTGCTTGTGTTCTTCCTGGGGGCGCAGTGCTTGTGTTCCTCCTGGGGGTGCAGTGCTTGTGTTCCTCCTGGGAGTGCAGTGCTTGTGTTCTTCCTGGGAGTGCAGTGCTTGTGTTCTTCCTGGGGGTGCAGTGCTTGTGTTCCTCCTGGGGGCGCAGTGCTTGTGTTCTTCCTGGGGGCGCAGTGCTTGTGTTCTTCCTGGGGGTGCAGTGCTTGTGTTCCTCCTGGGGGTGCAGTGTTCCTCCTGGGGGTGCAGTGCTTGTGTTCCTCCTGGGGGTGCAGTGCTTGTGTTCCTCCTGGGGGTGCAGTGCTTGTGTTCTTCCTGGGGGTGCAGTGCTTGTGTTCCTCCAGGGAGTGCAGTGCTTGTGTTCCTCCTGGGGGTGCAGTGCTTGTGTTCTTCCTGGGGGTGCAGTGCTTGTGTTCCTCCTGGGGGCGCAGTGCTTGTGTTCTTCCTGGGGGTGCAGTGCTTGTGTTCTTCCTGGGGGTGCAGTGCTTGTGTTCCTCCTGGGGGTGCAGTGCTTGTGTTCTTCCTGGGGGTGCAGTGCTTGTGTTCCTCCTGGGTTTCTGGGAGGTCCTGACCCAGTGCAGTGGTCTCCAGATGAGCCCATGCTGACTGCACCACGTCACCCAGCTGATGGTCACCACATGTAGCTCCTGCCTCCTCCTCCGCCTCCTCTCCCTTTCCTCCCCCTTCCTTACCCCACCACCTCCCCTCCTCCTCTACCTCCCCTTCCATCGCCTCCCACCTCCCCGACCTTTGCAAGGTTTCTTCCAAGGTTCTGAGAAAGTCCTCAATGGCCTTCAAGACAGAATGCCTTCCCCACATACCAGCTCACCTGAAAAGAACTCTGCAAACAAAAGAGACAGAACACAGGGAACACAGAACACACAGAACACAGGGAACATAGAACACACAGAACACAGGGAACATAGAACACACAGAACACAGGGAACATAGAACACACAGAACACAGGGAACATAGAACACACAGAACACAGGGAACATAGAACACACAGAACACAGGGAACATAGAACACACAGAACACAGGGAACATAGAACACACAGAACACAGGGAACATAGAACACACAGAACACAGGGAACATAGAACACACAGAACACAGGGAACATAGAACACACAGAACACAGGGAACATAGAACACACAGAACACAGGGAACATAGAACACACAGAACACAGGGAACATAGAACACACAGAACACAGGGAACATAGAACACACAGAACACAGGGAACATAGAACACACAGAACACAGGGAACATAGAACACACAGAACACAGGGAACATAGAACACACAGAACACAGGGAACATAGAACACACAGAACATAGTACACCAGCCCCACTCACAGAACGTGTCATTGTTCATCGAGTGGAAAGTTACTGCCTGCACCTTTGTGGGTTTGGGGAGAGAGCGTCAACTTCCAGCACAGGTCTCGTTTCTCCTTCCTTGGACGCTCTCTGCTCTCCTGGCCAGAACAACGGTCAGGAGATCTTGGCTGGCACGGTTCATGGTTGGGGAGAATCCTCGGAGGTCTGGCTGAGACAGCCTGGAAAAGCGCTCCCAGAGAGCAGTTAAAGTTATGGAATGAAAAGTCCAGGAGATGCTTCTGTGAGACACATTCAGGTAGTTTGGGGTTATGAGCAGCAGGGGGATCGCTATTAACCTTCGTTTCTGCTACTTGTGGAACTGTTGAGCTTTTGTGAGGAAAAACGCAGACCGGCTTTATTCTAGGGCGGTGTTAGCGTAGCATTGCGCGGCATAGCGCGGCATAGCGCGGCATAGTGTGGCATAGCAGGCGTAGCATAGCGCAGCATAGAACATTCTAGCAGGTAGTCAAGTGTAAAAGAAAAGACTGCGTGATATGAGAACAGTGAATACATTACTTCTCAAAATAAATTCTCCTGAGACCTTAATTAGCTACCATGGATCATTAAGTCCAGACAGATTTTCTCTCGGTAGCAGAACCAAAAGCAAAGACTGAAAACAGGGATGATTTTTTTTAAATGTAGGCCTAGGCTACATATCCATGGTAGACTTGATGCATGGTATAAATTATTCTCAGGATTCCTTCACAACATCGGTCTCTCTGATCTAACCCGACACGGATGATGAGTTTTCTGTGTAAGAAAAACAACGAGATGTGATTGAATTTAAATCTAGACTCGTTCAGTCCCTGAAGCCCCGCGCCAGACACAACCTCATGAGACTATATATTGTGCCAGTAAATTCTTGCGGCTGTAAGGAAATTCTAGGTGTCAAACTTAGTCTCTTCTCTCTGTGGTCCTGAGTGTGTCATTACGTCGGAGTAAACTCGGCCACACTCACTCGCCTGCGCAATCTGTCTTTCAACATCCTCATTTCAAGACTCAATTATGGCTCAACTCCCTGAATAAATGGAACTCTGAGGCTGTGAGGAGTTCTCCGCCGTGGCTGGACACTTCTGAGGTTCACTGTTTTGTTTTTGACGGTTTATAACTTCCCCGTGAGTGTCTGGGGAAAGCAGCTTCTGTTTGGCGCCGAAGAGGACGAACTCTTACTGGCTTCCACGGGCCTGTCCCTGTCAGAGCGTGGTCCATTCATCATCCCCGTTCAGACAGGCAGCCTGTTCAGATCCCATCATGGTGCAGGCCGTGCTGTTGTGTGACAGGGCGTAGCTCCGGTCCAGACGGACGGATCCAGACCCTGAAGGACGGATCCAGACCCTGAAGGACGGATCCAGACCCTGAAGGAAGGAAAGGCTATTGTGGTCTTCTTCACGTAGACGACAGAAATATCCCGCCATGTGACAGTGCTGGTCGGTCGTCCCTGCGGAAACAACAGCGCTCTGTCAGGAACAGAAGCGGAAGTCTCTCCAAGACTCTCGCCGCACGCTGTTTATCTTGGCCTCGATCACAACAACAGCTCCTTTGGCCTCACATCATTAACTCCTTTTGACCAACATCTTGATTCTTGGATAAACTTCTCTGTATTTTCTTTCACATCCAGTTATCCCATCCCTTCTCATGGACGGATGGCGGGTCCTGTTTTCGGGCCACGTTCAGAGGAGATAAGACGTGTTCTTTTCCCACACGCTCGTTGACGAAGGTCCGGACTGTTTACATTAAAATAGATGACGCCATTCTGTAGGACGTTAAATAGCAGCCTGTCTTTGTGAAACCAAAGTCCTTTGGTTTCACTGATCTCTCTGTCTGAGTGTTTTAGCTCACCACCTTTACTATCACAGAATGATAAATGTTTATTTATTTATGTTTTCCCGGGTAACCCTCTTTGAAGGAGCAACAAGTCCCAGTATTTCCAGCTCTCAAGGTCTCTTGAACGTCTTAAAGGTTCAGGGTCTGTATGTCTTCAATCCCTCGGGTTTACATCAACATCTGCTATGGAAACCGATACCATGGAAGTGAAGTCACATGGAGAGAATGACTGAAGGTTGAGTCATGGGATGGTGGGTGTGGAAGGAGTGGGTCTGATAATAATCTCGTCCTGGGGGGAAGACAAACACAACAAAACAACAGGAAAGGTTGGTTAGTGTTTAGATCAGCTTTAAACAGGGTCTCCGGTTGCCATTAAAACCAGCTCTCACAGATGACCTGATGAGGTTTTGGTGCATTCCAGTATGAGACAATTACCTTTATAACCTTTATGACCTTTGACTTCAGGGACAACATATTATTGTGGATTGTATTATTTTATATATTATACTCTTCAGGGAAAAACTGAAGAAATATCTAAAAAAGAGACTTATTTACTGAGTTATAATGTATGGAGATGATTGTCTTTAGCTGATTGACTGGCTGACGAGTTGTTTGGTTGTCTGGCTAGTTGATTGACTGACTGACTGACTGACTGACTGAATGACTGGCTGTCTGGATGGTGAGAATAGTTTCCAGTATCTGGGCTGGAATTAGACAGAGAGGAGATGACCTTTTTCTGTCCAAACAGGAAGGAAGTACAACAGGAAGTGTGCTGATCTCCACAGTCGGGAGACTGGAGAAACAAAGCCAGCTCATCGTGTCTGGGGGAGGGGGGGGGGGGGGTCACCATGGGAACCAACAGTGACAGTGACCACTTGTGTGTTTGCAATGGTGACCCCAGAGCTTCAGTGTGAACAGAGTTGGGACATGAGAGATGGGGAATACGCTCACATTTGACATTCAGTTAGCAGACGCTTTCCACCACAGCAACGCACAGATAGTGGATTCTGAACATCCAGATGGTGTACCTAGCGCCTGAACCCAGAGCTGGTGTGCCTAGCGCCTGAACCCAGAGCTGGTGTGCGTATTATCTCAGCTGGCACACAGGGTCCATCTGCAGCCAGACAGGTCCACATCTACAGAAGCACAGAGGCTCAGTTAAATCAACTCAGAGGCCTGGCAGAGAGAGATCACAGCAGAGACAGACCTCACAGCACATTACCACCACTCCTCCCCCATCTGGCTGAGCTGTGTTCAGTCAGACCAGATAGAGAGGGATAGGGAGAGGAAAAAGACAGAAAGAGAGAGGAGGGAGGAAGAGAGAGAGAGAGAGAGAGAGAGAGAGAGAGAGAGAGAGAGAGAGAGAGCATTTCATTTACACCAAAGAGAGAGAGCAAGAGTATTTCAGTCAGACCAGCAGCAGGGAGACAAACGTTTCAATGCTATTGATGTAAATGAACTCAGGCTTGAACAAGACAAGAGATGCACATGTTAGAGGTGTAGATGAGAGGTCAAGTCTCTGGTCTGGTTAGCCCCCCTGCTGGACCTCTCTCATGGAGCGTGGAGGGACGTGTGTGAAGTGCGTGTGTAAACATGCTGGGACGTGTGTAAACATGCTTGCAGGACCCGTCTGCTTTAATGTGACGGAGAAACTCTGCTCCCTGTCTCTAGCACGGTCCAGTATCCCGCGGCAACAGCAAAAGGCCCGTCATTGTTTGTGTTGGGAACGCCTCAGTGAGTTAGGATGTGATGTGGTCTGACGACGTCTCTGTGTGTGTGTGTGTGTGTGTGTTTGCTCTTGTCTCAGGGCAGCCAAATGAACTGTTTGACCAGAGAAGCCAAGGACTCGGCCTTCAATAGAGAGAGAGACAGACTCCATCATTCAGTATGAAATTCCACTTCTCATAACCCCCTTAACCAGGACAGGCCAGGCCAGCCGTAAGAGCTGAACTTTTTGTGAGATTTACACTTCATCCGTCTACAGTCTGCAGTGCTTGCTCCTCACGTCTGACTGCTCAAACGCTTTCGACTCTCTCAAGGCTTGTGCGGCGGACGACACAGTCTGCCTGCATGTGGTTAACATGTGCGTGTCCTCTGGAAGCGGCCTGCCTTTTCCAAACTCCCGCGTCAACAAATAAGCACAAATAAATACTTCATAAATCATAGCGATTTTCAGCGTGCAAACCACGGCCTTGGAGGTTATCAACGTGCGCAATTAGGGAATTAAAACCCAAACATGCGGTTAGGTTCACTTTTTGTGGGTTGTTATGATCTCCGAAAAACCACATGGAAATACTTAGAGTGTGATAGTGTGTGAGCTATTTCCCCAGGTTGTGTGTCTGGGGTGCAGTCGGCCATCTCGTTATATCTGAACTGCATGTTTGTCCCCCTGGGAGCCCTAACACGAAACACATGTGTAGCATGTTAGCCATCGAGTGGCTAATGCTAACGCTAGCATGTTGGAGGGTTCAAGGCCCCTCTGGTTGTGCTGTCGTCCTCCTCTACCCCTCTTCCCTCCTCCCCCTTCCCCTCCTCCCCTCTATTCTCCCCTTCTCCTCCTCTCCTCTCCTCCAACTTCCTCTACTCCTCTCCTCCCCTGTTCTTTGTCAAAGCTCCGCTGTGCCATGTTGCCATGACATGATGTCATCACAACAGAGGAAAGTTGAACAATAGCGAGCCGGATGAGAAAGGGCAGAGTCAGCAGGAAATGCTGTATGACAAGAGGGGGGGGGAGGGGGGAGAGGGGGGGGGGGGTACACAGGAAATACAGACAGACCCAACCCAACCACATGACCTGGAGGTAGAGTGTTCCATGCAGTCAAACCCCAGCCTGGCCCGAGATTGGAAACAGGCTGTCTGGATGAGGGACAGGAGGTCGGGGGTAGGGGAGAGAGACAGAGAGAGAGAGGGAGAGGGAGAGAGAGACAGAGAGAGAGACAGGCAGAGAGAGAGAGGCTTGATTATTCAGCGGGGTGGGATAGGGGATAGGGTTAGCGTAGAGAGCCTGGAGGTGATTGGCTGAAAACAAAAAGAGACGGAAGGGTGGATGGTGGGTGTGTCAGGAGGGGCGTGGCAGCGCGAGGTTGCTCTGGCGGAAACTTGACACTTCCTGGAGGCTCTGGGAGGAGGAAGACACCACGGCGACGCTGGGAGGACTGGGAGGACTAGAGGACTGGGAGGACTAGAGGACTAGAGGACCAGAGGACAGGCGAGTCTCACAGAGGGTTGGGGTCTCAGACAGGAAACAGAGGAGGGAGAACTGATCCGGAGCAAGGTTCCTGGGAGGAGAAAGTCCAAACAAACATTTGGGTAAACGAAACTCAGGTCTTGACTTTGTGCTCTCAGCCAATCAAACTGGGTGGCTTTCAGAGGGAGGGCTTTTCATTGGCGACTGGGAGGACTTGACCCTTGACCCCTCCAAAGGGGCCTATTGCAGCCCACGGAGAGCCAGAGCCATGTGGCGCGAGCATCGCCCCTCCCGGTCAGTGCCGGTATTTAGGACACAGAAGAGCTTTTGTTTGGCAGTTGGAGCCCTCCCTCCCATCCCACCCACCCAGAGACACATGGAGAAGTGCTGTGGTCAGTGGGTTTCCCTCAGCTCACAACAGCCAGGGTGGCATTGAGGGGGGGGTCGTAAAGCACTCAGGCTGGTCTGTGAACAGGGGGGAGGGGCGGGGGAGGGGCGGGAGGGGTTGCGTGTCTCCGGAGCGGTTCTGACTGTACTTGTTGTGTTTAGGTGTGAGGAGGAAGACAGGGAGACGACATGGATGTGAAGAGGAAGGAGATGGACCTGCTGAGCAACAGCATGGCGGCCTACGCACACATCAAAGGTCAGCAACCACGCCCTCTCACCATGATGCGGCTGTTTAGCGGATGTTTGTGTGAAGCAACATGCAGGAAGGGCAATCAAGCCAGCGAACTGTTGATCTGCAGTCGAATCCTGTGCCACTGAGCCATGTCAATTATCACAAACTCGGTTATAAGGTTTATACCATGGCATACTGTAGCCTATATTTTGTAATAATCCACGCATTTTGTTTTTGAAACATTTCAAAACATATAGGATAGGATCCACATACAGTCCCTCTACACCATAAAATACATATACAGTTTTTAAACAGACATTGAATGCATATTTAGTGGTTGAAACCCTTTTAACGGTTGCAGTAAGATGATTGCTGAATGTCTACTTGAAGGACTAGAACACGATATGCTTCTTATTCACCCCATCAGTGTTTGAACAACCAAAGCATGGATGTTTGTTTCTCTGACTGTCTTTCCCATCCCTGGTCCTCGGGCCCCCCTGCCCTGCATGTTCTAGATGTTTCCCTCTTCCAACACACCTGGTTCAAATGAACGGGTCATTATCGAGCTCAGCAGAAGCCTGATAACGACCGCTTCATCTGAATCAGGTGTGTTGAAGCAGGGAAACGTCTAGAACATGCAGGGCAGAGGGGCACAAGGAACAGGGTTGGGAACCACTGCTCTATGACTATCTGACGGTCCTGTTTCCTCCCAACAGACAACCCGGAGAGCTTCGGCCTGTACTTTGTGATCGGTGTGTGTTTCGGCCTGGTGCTCACCCTGTGCCTGCTCGTCATCCGCATCTCCTGCAAGCCCCGCCTGGCCGCCAAGCCGCCTGCGCCTGAGAAGAAGTGCCTGAAGGACTTCAGCGAGGATGAGGATGAGGAAGAGAGCGAGGACGAGGAGGAGGAGGAGGATGAAGGGGACGTGGAAGCACCGGCAACGCTGCCCAGCACAGAGATCGCCGTTGGCAACCACAACAGCCAATCGGACGGGACTTTGAGCGTGAACGTGTTCACGTCTGCCGAGGAGCTGGAGCGGGCGCAGCGATTGGAGGAGAGGGAGCGAATCATACGCGAGATCTGGAGGAACGGGCAGCCGGATATTTTGGGTTCAGGAACGGGGACCATCGGAAGGGTTCACTACTACTAACACTGCCCCCACCGCCCCACATCCTGCCAGGGCGAGTCACTTCCTGTGGGTCTTAACACTGCCCCTCCCCCCGCCGCCTCACATCCTGCCAGGGCGAGTCACTTCCTGTGGGTCTTAACACTGCCCCTCCCCCCGCCGCCTCACATCCTGCCAGGGCGAGTCACTTCCTGTGGTGAACTGTGGGTATTCCCCAGAGGGGCTCTAGGACCCAGCAGGAGTCATGATGGAGAACACTGGGACAGGAGGAAGCTAGGTGCTGGCCTACAGGTCAGCGTTGCCATAGTGATCATGGTCGGGCGTGGCTCATAGTAGTTCACGTTGCACTTCAACCAGACCTTATCTCCCCACTCTACTCCCTTTCCTCCCCCATCGCATCCTCATTCCCCTGTCTCCCCCTGTCTCCCCTCCCCACCCTCTCTTCCACCCTGTCTCCCCCTGTCTCCCCTCCCCACCCTCTCTTCCACCCTGTCTCCCCCTGTCTCCCCTCCCCACCCTCTCTTCCACCCTGTCTCCCCCTGTCTCCCCTCCCCACCCTCTCTTCCACCCTGTCTCCCCCTGTCTCCCCTCCCCACCCTCTCTTCCACCCTGTCTCCCCCTGTCTCCCCTCCCCACCCTCTCTTCCACCCTGTCTCCCCCTGTCTCCCCTCCCCACCCTCTCTTCCACCCTGTCTCCCCCTGTCTCCCCTCCCCACCCTGTCTCCCCCTGTCTCCCCTCCCCACCCTCTCTTCCACCCTGTCTCCCCCTGTCTCCCCTCCCCACCCTCTCTTCCACCCTGTCTCCCCCTGTCTCCCCTCCCCACCCTCTCTTCCACCCTGTCTCCCCCTGTCTCCCCTCCCCACCCTCTCTTCCACCCTGTCTCCCCTTGTCTCCCCTCCCCACCCTCTCTTCCACCCTGTCTCCCCCCTCTCCCCTCCCATCACCCCCCTCTATCCCCCAACCCCCCTACCCCATTTAGGAGTAACCCCGCTGTCATGTGAGTGGTGCCCCAGCAAGGGGAGCTGGGGGCCGGTGGTGCCCCCATCTGGCCTCAGGAAGCAGGCCTGCTGGTGACCGTGACTGAGGGGGCCGCGGGGGGCCGCGGGGGGCCGAGGGGGGCCGAGCGGGCGTGCAGAACGTGTGTCCTCAGACTGAAACACCAAGAAAAGGAATGTTGATGTACGGTGACCAGGCCACTGCTGTTGAACGATTTACGGCAAGAAAATAGGACCAAATGTTTTACAACGGCAGGTCTTTTATTTGTTGTCCTTTTGGAATGAGGATGTTTCCTCTTGTACGTTTACAGAGGGATGTTTCTGTGAACAAAGACCCCAGTGGCTTAAAGAGGTCCCAGAATCTTTGAGGAGGAAATAGCAGAGCTTAAGCAAACAAATGCAAACTGATTTGAGGGATGGTTTTTCACCCAAGGATATAAGGTTGTGTTATTTCAGTTTTAGGAAACAATTACACTAAATTGGGAAATTAAAGAATTATATTTAAATAATTAAATTGATGTTTTGTGGTTGTTTAATTTTGCATTCTGTCCTACGGTCTGTTTTGAAAACAGAGCTGCAGCTTAACATGTCCTTGGACCCCAGATATATCCGCAGAACAAAGTCTGTCTGGATCTGGTGGTTTGAGACAAACCAAAACAGCGAAGACAGGTCTCCATTACTCCCTTGAATGCATTGAAATGTCACAGATATGTTTTTTTATATTAAAAGTTGTAGAAGACTCACAATGACTAATTGTTTCTTCACAGCTGAGGAAGAGAGAACCTTCAGCATGAATCTTAGATAAACGTTCTTACAGAAGAAACTTTTTTTTATCTTATTTCATAACTTATCTTATAACTTTCTTCTTTTTTTTTTATCAGAGACGAAAAATGTATATTCAGTAAAGGGTTTGTATCTGCTTCTCGTGGTGTTTGGAGACTTGCGACGCGCCCAAACCTGCGATGAGACTCTCAGAGGAGGTGGTGATGATAGCTATGTGTCCTCCTCGGCTGTCTTGTTAAAGTTGTAAATATGTTTAGGACTATGTCTGTTCAGAGAGTTCAGCTTATCTGCTCTACGCCAAATCCCAGGATCTACCAGAGAAAGAAAATAATAACACCATACCATTTCTTCTTTATTGAACTTCTATTTTGTGTTCAAAGATTGATAACAATCTTTGTAGATTGTGATCGTGACAGTTAATTTCGTTCCTGCCAGCGCCATATGCTAATGCATGAATATAATTAAGACTGAACACATGAATGAGACCAGAGAAGGCTAACAGGCTGGAACTCCAATTAGGAGGCCTGAACAAACAGCCAGCGTCACCGCACAGAGAACCTCAACTCAGCGTGGGAAAAGAACCCGACACGCCACCAAGAGCATCTGAACACGGCCGACGACGGTACGACTGCAGGACTGTAATTTGCGGCTTTCCGACGGATTTGGAAAAACACCAGTTTGTAAATAATCACTGTGACAGCACACTCACTCCTTTCTTTCAGCGAGCTGGGGATTTTTTCCTTCATGTTTGTCTGTGAAACATAACACTCTCTGTAGACGTCAGGCAGGCAAGTTCCCCAGTAAAAGTATTAGAGATGCAAATCAACTAGACACAGGCCTTGAGGATAGTATCTGAGATGAGAGAGTCTGCCGAGTAAGACAAAGCCGTTTCTCTTGTCTCTGTGATGTTGCTAGGATACATGTTGGTCTGAGGCTGGAGGCTCCGTCTCAGCTGTGGTGAGACTTTACATAGGGGCGTCGTCACACAGGCTGTGCTGGAAGCCATCTGATGAACCTCACGCTCCCTCCTCCTGTCTCCTGGACAGAGGCATCCTGTTCTCAGTCGCTGCAGCTTCTAGTCATTTCTAATTTTAACCGATCTGTTTGTTTCCTACAGAGGATTTGACCTTTGGCCTTCAGCTTCCTCTGCCTGTGGCTCTCTGCATGCTCAGCGGTTTCGTCGACTGTTACAGCCAGTTTCATCCTCACAAAAACACATGTTCCTTTCCTATTTTGTTTGTATTTTTTGTACTATTTAACTGTCTGATAACCCTTGCAGATCATTTTTCTTTTCTTTTTGGTCTCGTCTTCTCATCATGATAGATGACCATCTAACATGGAATAACTCGTTTGAAAATAAACTGCCCAGTTGTCTTTTCCAGGCCATAAGAATACAGTATTGTATTTTAATGTACCTTGTAAAAATATAAACAGTACAGTATCAACAGACCGTATTTATTTTTGCTTCTTTCACCTTACACTCGCGGTTCAGCCCTCCAGGAAATATGTACTCAATAATGCGTATTCAATGTGTTTTTTTAAAAATAGTTTGTTCCCATGGCAGTTTGAGAAACCCACTCTCCTTAACGAGCCACAGATGTGCTCCAGATGTGCTCCAGTCTTCGCCTCTCAGTGGCTGTTCCCCAACCAAGTAACCAACCTCAGGACCAGGAAGTACATCCACAGAGCTTCACGGACCAACGAGTTAAGGCCCAAAAATGGGAAACATCTGACACTTAGAACTGTGTCCTGGTCGGTCCTAGTCGGCCCTGGTCGGTCCTGGTCGGCCCAGGTCGGCCCTGGTCGGCCCTGGTCTGCCCTGGTCAGCCTTGGTGGGTCCTGGTGGCCCTGGTCGGCCCTGCACTGTCTCTCACTGTGCCTATGTGATGTTGGACAAGTCTCATTGGACAGGTCTTATTTAGTTCCTATGTGTTCTCCTTCTATTTAGTTCTGTGTCTCTCATGAGGTCTGTGTCTCTCATGAGGTATGTGTCTCTCATGGGGTCTGTGTCTCATGAGGTCTGTGTCTCTCATTAGGTCTGTGTCTCATGAGGTCTGTGTCTCTCATGGGGTCTGTGTCTCATGAGGTCTGTGTCTCTCATTAGGTCTGTGTCTCATGAGGTCTGTGTCTCTCATGAGGTCTGTGTCTCTCATGAGGTCTGTGTCTAATGAGGTCTGTGTCTAATGAGGTCTGTGGGAGTCAGGTGGCTGAGCGGTTAAGGAAGCGGGCTAGTAATCAGAAGGTTGCCAGTTCGATTCCCGGCCGTGCCAAATGACGTTGTGTCCTTGGGCAAGGCACTTCACCCTACTTGCCTCGGGGGGTATGTCCCTGTACTTACTGTAAGTCGCTCTGGATAAGAGCGTCTGCTAAATGACTAAAATGTAAAATGTCTCATGAGGTCTGTGTCTCATAAAGGTCTGTGTCTCATGAGGTATGTGCTGTTGATCCACGGTCCTGGAGGAACGTTATTTTGTTTCTCTGTGTTTTGTACGATCTGGATATGATTGAAATGACAATAAAAGCCACTGGAACTGAACGGAAAACAACAAACACCGCTCAATTCTATCAAAAATTGAACAGCAAGGCTCGCCATATCCCAGCATTCGCTGTTTACATTCTGATGAGTCATCTTGTTCTAAGTTTGGGAGTTTAGATATCCAGTGTGAACTCTGATATGTTCTTTATACAGCTGCTGGACACAGCGCCTGCAAGCTTTTCTGGTGGAAAAATCAAGATTTTGTTTATTTTATTCTTGGTGTTCATTATTTTCTATTCAGTTTGACTACGCAGCCATTTTTAAACAATGTTGAAACAATAAATAAATGTAACACACTTTAACCCAACTTGATTACGTAAAAGATTGGTTGAGAATTCTTGCAAAGGAACAAACTAACTACTGTTGCTTTCCAGTAGTTAATAAAGTCTAAAGAGTCTGTTGGCTGAGCGGTGAGGGAATCGGGCTAGTAATCCGAAGGTTGCCAGTTCGATTCCCGGTCATGCCTTGGGCAAGGCACTTCATTCGGGGGAATGTCCCTGTACTTACTGTAAGTCGCTCTGGATAAGAGCGTCTGCTAAATGACTAAATGTAATGTAAATGTAAAGAAGTTACAAACGTTTGTGTTACATCCGACAATAGCAGAGCAAAGGCTCCCCCTTGTGGATGAAAGAAACACTACAACTTAAAAGAACATTTCCACAACCATGTAATTCCAAAACAATGACAATGTCCACAGATGCAAGCTGCTTCATAAAAACAAAAACATTTTAAAACACAGTAGCTTTTATATACAATTGCAGTTTACAGTGTGTACAAGAATAAAGAAATTTGTGATGTTCAAAAGTAATAATTAAGTCATACTTTTTTTTAATTATCAAAATAGTTCCACTTACGTAACTACAAAATAGTAATAAAAAAAGCCCATATTGGAAAGAAAGAAAAACATGTTACCCTCCATTCTTCCTTGGTGTGTACCATCTATCTCTTCCACAGGGGGCAGCGGACTGACCATCACAAGAACTGCAACATCCCCACTACACGATCAAATTTTCCTTTCAGGCAAAGTCAAACGTTTAAATATCTGCTCACAGCGTCAAGGTCCAGCATTCTCTATCACTAAGCAACCAGACGGATTCTATTCCTCCGGTATCCTTAGCTACAGTTACCAGGGAGACACAGCTACTGTATCGGTCTGCGTCCCCTCCCTCTCTCCGCCTCACTTCCTGTTAGCCTCGGTCCCGTTCACCATTCCAGGGCCGGGCCCTGCAGAGCGTGAGGGCTGTGCACTGAGCAGTACCGGAGGGGGTTAATGTTTGGGCAGAAGACGTTGTACTTCCTCCTGCACAGGGAGGATTAGAGTTAGGGGTCATTAGATCACTCAGTTCCTCACATGGTTGTATGGGTGGAGGTTTAGGTGGTGGTCTAGGTTGAGCTGGTCTAGGTTGTGGTGGTCTATGTAGTGAATATCTAGGTTGTGGTCTAGCACAGGTCTTGTGGAGTTTATGTTGAGTTGGTCTAGGTTGTGGCCTAGGTTGTGGTCTAGGTTGTGGTCTAGGTTGTGGAGTCTATATTGAGTTGGTCTAGGTTGTGGTCTAGGTTGTGGAGTCTATATTGAGTTGGTCTAGGTTGTGGAGGTCTAGGTTGTGGAGGTCTAGGTTGTGGTCTAGGTTGTGGAGGTCTAGGTTGTGGAGGGCTAGGTTGTGGTCTAGGTTGTGGAGGTCTAGGTTGTGGTCTAGGTTGTGGAGGTCTAGGTTGTGGAGGTCTAGGTTGTGGAGGTCTAGGTTGTGGAGGTCTAGGTTGTGGTCTAGGTTGTGGTCTAGGTTGTGGAGGTCTAGGTTGTGGAGGTCTAGGTTGTGGAGGTCTAGGTTGTGGAGGTCTAGGTTGTGGTCTAGGTTGTGGAGGTCTAGGTTGTGGAGGTCTAGGTTGTGGTCTAGGTTGTGGAGGTCTAGGTTGTGGAGGTCTAGGTTGTGGAGGTCTAGGTTGTGGAGGTCTAGGTTGTGGTCTAGGTTGTGGAGGTCTAGGTTGTGGAGGTCTAGGTTGTGGTCTAGGTTGTGGTCTAGGTTGTGGAGGTCTAGGTTGTGGAGTCTATATTGAGTTGGTCTAGGTTGTGGTCTAGGTTGTGGAGTCTATATTGAGTTGGTCTAGGTTGTGGTCTAGGTTGTGGTCTAGGTTGTGGAGGTCTAGGTTGTGGAGGTCTAGGTTGTGGAGGTCTAGGTTGTGGAGGTCTAGGTTGTGGAGGTCTAGGTTGTGGTCTAGGTTGTGGAGGTCTAGGTTGTGGTCTAGGTTGTGGAGGTCTAGGTTGTGGAGGTCTAGGTTGTGGAGGTCTAGGTTGTGGAGGTCTAGGTTGTGGTCTAGGTTGTGGAGGTCTAGGTTGTGGAGGTCTAGGTTGTGGTCTAGGTTGTGGTCTAGGTTGTGGAGGTCTAGGTTGTGGTCTAGGTTGTGGAGGTCTAGGTTGTGGAGGTCTAGGTTGTGGTCTAGGTTGTGGAGGTCTAGGTTGTGGAGGTCTAGGTTGTGGAGGTCTAGGTTGTGGTCTAGGTTGTGGAGGTCTAGGTTGTGGAGGTCTAGGTTGTGGAGGTCTAGGTTGTGGTCTAGGTTGTGGAGGTCTAGGTTGTGGAGGTCTAGGTTGTGGTCTAGGTTGTGGTCTAGGTTGTGGAGGTCTAGGTTGTGGAGGTCTAGGTTGTGGAGGTCTAGGTTGTGGTCTAGGTTGTGTTCTAGGTTGTGGAGGTCTAGGTTGTGGAGGTCTAGGTTTTGGAGGTCTAGGTTGTGGTCTAGGTTGTGGTCTAGGTTGTGGAGGTCTAGGTTGTGGAGGTCTAGGTTGTGGAGGTCTAGGTTGTGGTCTAGGTTGTGGAGGGCTAGGTTGTGGAGGTCTAGGTTGTGGTCTAGGTTGTGGAGGTCTAGGTTGTGGAGGTCTAGGTTGTGGTCTAGATTGTGGAGGGCTAGGTTGTGGAGGTCTAGGTTGTGGTCTAGGTTGTGGAGGTCTAGGTTGTGGAGGTCTAGGTTGTGGTCTAGGTTGTGGAGGTCTAGGTTGTGGTCTAGGCTGTGGAGGTCTAGGTTGTGGAGGTCTAGGTTGTGGAGGTCTAGGTTGTGGTCTAGGTTGTGGTCTAGGTTGTGGAGGTCTAGGTCACCTCACTAACCTGCAGAGCTGTGCGTTTGGTCCTCTCCTCATTCAGTTCTTCTTTCAGTTCCTCAATGTCTCGCCTGGTGAGTGAGGAGACAACAGCTTAAAAAAGACATTTACCATTTCCAGAATGATCCAGACAAGTTACAGATGCTGAGTAGTTAATTGGTCAGTTATCTTACCAAGTTACTAAGCTGTTTTAGGCTATACCTTGAAATAATGCCAATACTTTTATTTGCTAATGATATTAAAGAAAATATGCCTATTCCATGAGTGGCCAGAAGAGGGCAGTACTCACACATGCCGTGCCTGTAGCAGTTCCAGGGCCATCCTGAGCTCTTTGACCTCAGCCTGCAGGCCATCCTGGGAAGCCCCCTCTCCTGCAGCCTTGGGCGGGGCCGGCCGGGCTGGGGGAGAGGTCCTGGGCTGGGGCTCTGCTTTAGAGCAGGTCGGTGCCAGGTTTTCTGCAACCTGCAACCACAACGATCAGCAGGTGACCAGCAGCAGAATCAGAGTCAGCTGACACATCTCCATTAGACTGGGTCAGCTGACACATCTTCACTAGACTGGGTCAGCTGACACATCTTCACTAGACTGGGTCAGCTGACACATCTCCACTAGACTGGGTCAGCTGACATGCTGGATCAATTTACACAAAGAAGAAGATTAAACCAACTGTTGTACTTTAGTCTGGATCTTCTCTGTCTGGATCTTCTTGGGTGACACTGCAGCTTCTGTCAGGTCCGGGGCCCCAGGAACCTGGGGAACGACAGCAACCAATCAAACACCTCCAGGACTGCCAGCACTCACACACTTCCTGTGTCGGTCACACTTCCTGTTTGTAACACTCCCTGTATGTCAGCAACTCTTGCAAACAGCAGTGAGCAAAATTACTGCGTTCAAAGGGCTTTTACACGATTAAATCAAGTTATGTACAATTGCATTTGGCGCCACAAACACCAAAGTACAAGAATGTGTTTCATCACTAATGTTGCTACCAGGCAATTTCTGGGAAGGACATACCTTCCTGCTTTTTTTCTTCTTTTTTTTTCTTTTTTTAATGATTTTATACAACCTTCGCCAAGTAAACAAAACCTTAAATAATGGTCTGTTACGATCTTTTATTGTAATTTGTCTCAGCAAGTTAAGAAATAACTTATATGACCCAAAATACTTAAATGAATTGTATATTCTTGGAAAGCTTATTCTACCTCAGGTGTATTTTGTCTGCAGAAACATGTAACACTGTGATAAAAACCTAATCTCTTGCATACAACTCCTTATAAT
Organism: Osmerus eperlanus; assembly: GCF_963692335.1. Taxonomy (NCBI): domain Eukaryota; kingdom Metazoa; phylum Chordata; class Actinopteri; order Osmeriformes; family Osmeridae; genus Osmerus; species Osmerus eperlanus. The sequence goes on from NC_085024.1 coordinate 2,075,942, forward strand.
AACTAGAGAGGGTACAATTTCTGGGGAAATTGTAGGGTGTGCTTGCTTCCGTCGGTTGCACAGGGGTCCGTTTTTGAATGACATTTTTTTTTTGCTGCTCATTTACAACTGAAAATACGAGTGAAGTGTAGAATGAAATAGATGTCTTCTCATTTCCCCTGCAAGAGGCAGCCTCATCGTTGAATCAAAACGAATACATTTGGCAGACCGGTGTAAAAATGTACCTAATCTCTATGACTTAAACGTCATTTTAAGTTTTTCCCTTCTCATGATATTTTCAGGCATTTAGCCTACTCATTGCATTCATTCATTAATAAAGAACCCCCTTTGAAGATTATTCTACGACGTTACCCGGCAGTAGAAGATGGAATCGCGATTCAAACAGTACCATCTGCTAACTGAAAATATGCCCCCCAAAACGTAAATAAGCTTGACATTTATTTAGTGGAAAATCGCTCATTCATAAAAAGCTCACTGGTAGCATCATTGTCAGTAACAACGCAAAATGCGATATAGCCCTGTGTGGAGAAGCTGCCCCGGTAAATTCTACTACTACAGTACAGTACTAGACTACTGCTGTGTTCGTCTTGGTAGCGATTGCGTTGGTTGAATTCGATTAAACGTTCCGTTGTACGGTTTAGGCTGAAATTAATTATTTTCATGAACAGATTGACAAAGTTTAGGCTGTGGCAATGAAGTTCAGGTTAGTAGTTAGATAGTTTCACCTATTGAAAGACTTTTGATTTAAGTAAGGGGAGTGCCGAACATGTTCTGTCGCCGTTTGACTTCCTAAACAGCTGTGTAAGTTAGATGTTTTTGTCTTGTGTCTCACGTAGGCTACAGCGTTGCAATGAGCAACACTGGTTTGAAACCACAGGTAATGATAATTTCACCAACAAATCGTTTACTTGTAATGTAATGTCATAGTAAATCCCACAAAGAAAATGTATTTGTGAGGAATGTTTATTTTAACGATTGAAAACAGATGCATCATAGACCACTGTGGTATGTGTTGCCCGGGCAACAGAGGCTAATGTCATGCTAATGCTTCAGTGAAATAGTAGACTACCGTTTCCAAAAGTAGATGTGGGCCTACTTCCTTAATAATATCAGCTAATATTGTACATTACATTTCATAATTGTGTTTCACATCACAAAGTAAAATGAGTAAATAGTTATCACCCTGGCCTCTTTGCTTGTGGCGTTTCTGCAGCTGCCTTGCAGTAAAGCTATAGTTAGCCTAGCTATCCCCCAAGTTAACAGATGTGAAACGAATGTTCTGCTACAGGTAGTCACGAGTGTTTTCGTGACGTTAGTGACGTTAGTAACGTCAGTGACTGGCTAGCAAATTAGCCACCGTTAGCTTCACTTTTCGACACAAAAACTTAACTTCAGCCGACACCATGCAACGGAACCTAAATATAAATACAAGCAACTCAATCGCTACCAAGACGTAACTTTTGACACCTAGGTTGTCTATGTAGGCCAAATATTGACAAAGATTTAGGGGGGCAAAAATAAATAATAGTAAATATATATGTGAGAGAACAAAGGTTGTGCTCTCACCGAAGGCTTGAGCACACCCAATAATATATATGTGAGAGAACAAAGGTTGTGCCCTTGCCGAAGGCAAAGCACACCCAATTAGATTTTCTTCAAAATAATAATATAGCTTTTCACAATGTATGCTTCATGTTTTGGCTACCTGCAATGTTTGGGGCTATCGCGTTGTTATGATCAGTGACCTATGCACTTTGTAAAGCTCTCTCTTGGAAGTCGCTTTGGATAAAAGCGTCTGCTAAATGCATAAATGTAAATGCTAGTAAAACTTCCTGTCGGGGAACTCTGAAACTAGCAACGCCCCCTAGATACCTCTTAAAGAAACACACACCAATATAACCTCTGCCCGCAGGGAAACTTTGACTCACTGGAGAAAAACTGATTAGTCATTGGTGAGACAGTGCTACACTATTACTGACCTCACCTCTGGGGTGGTGGTGACTGAACAAGTTTGTATACTTTCAATATTAACATTTGATTCAATTCCAATCTTTTTAGACTCTTATTGTACATAAATAGTTTAAGAAGTAATATTAACAATACACTCTCTCGTTCTGTCCCAGGGGGCAGATTTCCTTTCTTTCTGAAAATTGTAAATCTGTCCCCCCCCCCCCCCACTTCTTAATAAGGAAATTATAATGATGGTCCGCATCCTCAGTTATCCAGCTGTCCCCCACATTAGAAAACACACCTCCAGCCCTGCTCCACCCCTGCTCCACCCCTGCTCCACCCCTGCTCTGACGCCCATCGACTGCCCCACTGATCCCAGCCTCAGAGGGGCCCAGCTTCCTGGAGGAGCTTCCTGTGCTGGCACCCCCTGGTGGTGAGGATGGGCACCTACGTGTGTGAGGGGGCCCGAGGGGGGTCTCCTCTGGGGGGGCTTGGCCCTGGTGGCCGTGGGGTGGTTCAGCTTCTCTGTAGACACGTCCATGCCATCAAACTGGTCCAGGTTGCCCTCCTCCACGGGGTTAGGGGAGGAGGGGGGAGGGAGGGCACCGTTGGGCCTGGTGCAGCAGGAGAGGAGGGGGAGGGGGAGGAGGGGGGAGGAGAGGAAGAGGGTGAAACAGAAGCATCATAAATGAGCTGAAGCTTAATAATGACTGTAGGCTGCTGTTGTGTTGTTGTTTTTGCACACGTGTTTCTCGTCACAGTGAGTTCTCTGAGGGGAAGTCCAAGTGTGGCGAGGGCACAAGCAGAAGGACGCACAAAGGCGGGTGATAATAAAAGGCCTTCCGTCAAAACCACAGAAACTGTGAAACCAACTATGATAAAGCGCTGTGATTTCTGTGTTCAGGCGCCTCACCCCAGCAGCAGGGGGGGCGGAGCCTCGTCTCATACCTGGCGGGGTTCCACCTCAGGTGACTCCTGCCAACATGGACACTGAGTCTCTGATCCCGGGTGAAAATCACACCCTTCCATGTAAACATGGCCATGCGGTTTCCTCTGTCAGTAGTCCCTTTAACACAGGAGCGTTTTTGTTGCCTCAGTGTGTGTGTGTGTGTGTGGGGGTGCTTTTATGCATGAATGCTTCTGAGCATGTGTGCGTGCATGCGTGTGCGTGCATGCGTGTGTGAGTGTGCGTGCGTGCATGTGCGTGTTTGTGTGCGTGCGTGTGTGGGTGTGTGCTGTACAGGAAACAGGAAATAGCTGCCTGCTGTAGTCTGTTCAGGCCCACTGTGACTCATCCTAGTTTCCAGACTAGCTCGGCGATCCTGGCATTCAGAACGCCATGGCAACCAGGGCACTCAGAGAAGGCTTTATGCGAGGGCTAGCGAAAACAAAAACAAACTGTTTCCGAAGTGTGATTTAACGGACATTCTGCTTCTTTGAACAGCAGTTTAGATCATCGAACATGTGCCCCATTCATCTGTCCTGCTGGGTGGGAGATCCTTCTGTCTGCTGAGAACATTCTAGGACCCTCTCTGAATGATGGTGTGTAGGGTAAGAGAGGGCCTCACGCATGAACATGGGTGGATGTCATGCCGCAGCAACAAGGAACGAAGCACCAGGAACCTCATGACGGGGGAGCCGTGACAAGCTGGAGGTCCGACACAACGTCAGGGCGAGGAGAGCTGAGGCTAGGGAGAGACGCTCCACTCACCTGGGCGCAGGCTAGGGAGAGACGCTCCACTCACCTGGGCGCAGGCTAGGGAGAGACGCTCCACTCACCTGGGCGCAGGCTAGGGAGAGACGCTCCACTCACCTGGGCGCAGGCTAGGGAGAGACGCTCTACTCACCTGGGCGCAGGCTTGGCAGGCTTGTCCTTGACGGGGGGAGGAGACGGCCTGTTGATGCTGGGCAGCTTCACCTTGGTGGGGGGGTTGGCTCTTAGGTCCTTACTCTCTGCTTTCTCATCTGGACAACATAGATGAGTTAGACATAGAAGATCAACACAGTAACAACACAGTAACAGCACAGTAACAGCACAGTAACAGTACAGTAACAGCACAGTAACAGTAACAGCAGAGTAACAGCAAAGTAACAGTAACAGCACAGTAACAGCACAGTAACAGCACCAGTAACAGCACAGTAACAGCACAGTAACAGCACAGTAACAGTAACAGCACCAGTAACAGCACCAGTAACAGCACCAGTAACAGCACAGTAACAGCACCAGTAACAGTACAGTAACAGCACCAGTAACAGCACAGTAACAGCACAGTAAAAGTAACAGCACCAGTAACAGCACAGTAACAGCAACAGCATGGTAGTCTTACCTTTAGGCTTCGCTGGGATCCCCTTCTCCATGGCTGAAGCCTCAACCTTGACTGAAACAAGACAACAAGTGAATAAGTCATTAAAAGGTTTAACAATGATGGACATTTTTTTAATGTATATCAGACAAATATAATTGCTCGTAAAAACAACCCAAAATAGACCAGAATGTACCCTTTCTCACGTTAAAAAACTTCCTTTAGTCTCTACCAGTACACACTGGTAAACGTTATTGTGGCTCAAGTAAACAATGCTAATGTTCGTTGCTTTTATTGCGTCCTAGCCTGAGTGCGGTAACATGGGATCCCACAGGCTTGCAGCTCCCTGGAGCAGGCCAGGTCACAGCTGGGGCCAGCACTAGTACCAACATAGATCCCCAGGGCCAGGCCTGACAGCAGCTGACACACACAAACACACATTCACAAACACACACGCACACAAATATGCACACACTCTCTCTTTGTTTGTTTGAAGCCAGTCCACCATTCCCAGGGGTCAGCAGAGATGGATTGTGGACACCTACAGTAGCCACAAACCTACAAACGAATCTCTGCGTAGCTTCTGTAGCTCCATCTAATCATTCCAGTCAAACGCTCAGACCCTGGGCGGCACAGGCACCCAAACACACAGCAGCCTTGTGAAGGAGTGAGTTTCACACCTTCCCAGCAGAGAAACACCTGAACCGTGAAGCCTACCTGTGGCCATACCAAAACAAGCCTTTAAACCTTCAGTCCAACCATCCACAGACCAGAGAGAGAGCAGCTCCTTGGCCCGTCTGTGAACACAACCCAGACAAGACCTCTCTTCGGGCTCCGCCCTCCGCTTCCTCCAAGACGCCTGGTCACATGACCAGCCCCCCCACCCCCCCTGCCTTCCACCCACACCATGGTCTACGACTTCCTGTGACATTTCCCTAGTGAGCGTGAAAATAGAGGGATGGGAATCCTGGGGAAATGATTTTGTAGTTACTGCAGTCTCCTGAAGAACTTTTCAGGGAACAAATCTCTACATATATGTGTCATGTAGAATATGGAACTGGGAGGCTGAAGTTACAGTAAGACTTTCTGTCGTTAAACTGTAGATCTTTGGATGAAGAAGCATCAAATAAAAGAGGTTTCTACGAAACACAGAGACTGATAAAGTTCACAAAACTGCTAGCAGCTAACCAAACAGCAAGTTACCTAATAAGCACTTCACCAATTCAAACATAAGCAGAAATGTGTGTATGTCTAAGTGTTGGTGTGTGTGTGTGTGTGTTCAGGCAGGATTTGGAGTGTTGTAGATGAAACTGTTCTGCCACCACATCCTCTTTAGTGCTGAAAGCCTCCTGATATGAGCTCCACATCCTCTGCAGCAGCAGTCTCTCACCCATCCTCTATCTCTCTATTTCAGATGATCTAGAGGGGCCCTTTCACCAAACAACACTGCACCCGTCCTTCACAAAAGGTCACATTCAGAAAAACACTTTAGGAGATAGCATTCGTATGGGACTATTTTAAGCCTGGCCAGCCTCTGACATCTCTGAAGAGCATCAGCTAACAGAGAGCCTAGCACGCTAGCTAAACGTGACGAGTTCCGGCTGACAGATCTGACTTTGTGACGGAACAAAACTAGTGCATCCTCGACAAAACATGACAAATGTTTGCCTCACACTATCGTCCTCTACTGGGGTTACATAAGCTCTCAAGACATCTGAATTGCGCAAGGTCAAAAGAACAATGGATGGCGGTTTTGGTCATAAAACCTCAGTGTGGTTTTGTGTGATGGCAAGCCAACCCGCTATCAGAACAAGCTATTATTAGACAGCACGGCAGATTCACGTATTGAAGCATGATGTTCTTCTAGGGATCGTGCTCTCAAGCTTCTACTTACATCAGGGAGCCACGTCGGCCAAAACATCACACACTAACAGAGCAATGCAGATATGAAGACTGACAGCCTTCCAAACTGATAGTGCTGATTGTGCAGCAGTTCCAACCATGTTCAGTCACACGCTACACGCTACACGCTGCACGCTACACGCTATACGCTACACGCTACAGGCCTGTTCACTCTGCTCAAACCTTGTCCAACAAGCAACAACAAGCACCAAACATTCTCTTGTTGGCTGTTGGGTTTAGAAGGGTTTGGAAAGACAATAGTGTCATTTCACATTGTCCCAACAAACACCAAGAGGCAAATCACACCAAACCAACACACCACTATCCACTCTCTATCACTCTGCTTGCCACTAACGCCCCTTCCCACGCGCATCACTGTACTCTTTACTCCCTGGTCAACTGGCCCTCACTTCACACCCATCGTAATATTCACTGGCTTATCCTCATCTACAAGGCCCTTCTTCACCGGACACCCCCCTACCTGGCTCACCTGCTGCATCCGCTTCCTGTCACACACAACACCCGGTCCTCTCTCTACTTCCAGTTAAAAATTCCCAAACACAAATCCATCCTAGGGCTAGCATCATTTCAGTCCGCTGCCGCCTCTGACTGGAATGCTCTGCAAAAACATCTCAAACTGGACACATTCATTTCCATCCCTGCCTTCAAAAAAAACATTTCACTCATCCTCACCGATTTCTGTAAATGCTCTCTCACCTGTTAACCCCTCCCCTTAGTATTTGTTGTCCTATTCATCCCCATGGTCTGTCTGTATGATCTGTTGCCAACTGTCTAGTTTAGTCCTACTGTTGCACCAATGTTGCCTTGTCTGTTTCTCACCTGCCTGTATCCTCTGTTCATTCCTGCCAGTCAGTCTATGTCTTGATTGTGGTTGTTGTCTGGTGTAAATAGTCTGTGTCTTGCTTTGTGTTCTTGTGCTTTTACATGTTTTTATCCTCTCTGATTCCCTATGTACAAATGCCCTGATTGTTTTTCTTCTGTATGTTGTACTGCTGTGGTTGTGTGCCGTTATGCTTTTAACCAGATTTGTATTCCATAGCCCCTTTCCTCTCTCCCTCAAAAAGCTTTTGCTTTTTGCCAGGCCATCTTTGAAAATAAGAATTTGTTCTTAAATGATTCTGCCTGGTTAAATAAAGGTTAAATAAAAAATAAAACACAACACAACACATCACACCAAACCAACTCAACACACCAAACCAAACCAACACAACATAACAACTGTTGGCTGTTGGTGTTTGTTTGGGCAGTGTGAACCAGCCTTAGAACAACAACGCCATGCCAGACTGAGGAAACTAGAGCTCAGTCCCACCATTCATCCTCTCCTGGTGGGAGCGATCCAGATGCCAGCTCTCTCAGAACATCATATCTACAAGCAGACTCTCTGTTCTAACCCCTTCGGCTCATTAGGACCTTTATTAGGGCTGCTACTTTCTGTTATACTTTATATATATGTAATAACATTACAATTGTATTCATTTATCAGATGCTTTTATCCAAAGTGAAAATCAAGGATCAGAAGTGCAGAGTTCTGACAGTATTTTGGTGGTTAAAGTCAAGGAATGGTTGGTCTTTACTAGCCACAGTGATATCAACCCCTCAGCTTCCAACCAGGGTGAACAGTAAGAACAATTATAATACTGTGCAACAATGCATTGGCTGTCACTGCCACTTCCTGTCGTAGTGGTTGTTTTGATTTTACAGTAAGTAGGTCTCACCTGATCGTCTCTCTGTGCCTTTCCGAACCGGCGGGAGGCTGGTAGACCCGGACTGCAAGAGAAGAAATAACACACACACACACACTACAGATTAACAACTCAGATTCTGTTCTCAGAGACATCTCCCAGACTTCAGCAGCTACAGATGAAAAGGTTTACAACCTGATCTGTCGAGTAAATAACCGATAATAATTTATAATAATTACTGGAAGATGCGTCCTTGGCTTCATAACCTTTAGCAAAAAAGAAATTATAATGAAAAATCCCTAGGAATGCGGGAAATTCTCTGTGAATTCTGATAAAAACAACTTCCCAGATCCACTCACTTGAAGCATGTCAGTTGGTATCACCATGACGAAGTTGTCAGGGAAGAAACCGCGGTGTCCGTTCAGCTCTCCCTCCCACCACCCCTCGTCCTCCGTGTCCTGCCGGGGGCACATGAGAGGGAATAATGAGCGCCTGGGAGAACCGCACTGTGTCCATGGCAAGCCGACATCTCTGCGTGACGGGTCATCACAAGGCCACGGGAAACACAGTCGATCGCAGCTGTAGATATCGTGACGTCTTCAAAAGCTCTCTACGGAAAATCGTTTTTTCCCCCACTGATAACATCAATTGTTTCTGATTTCGACAGTTGCTCTATTCCATGTAATTGGACTTTGCTGCGTCATACAGTAGATTGTGTCTGTCATCCTCCCGTCAAAGTTTCCTATGAGATAAGAGAGCCACGGCGTTGGCAGCTCAGAGACTAGAAGGCCTGTGAGGTCACGGCCGCCTCGTTAGTCTCTGCGTTAGCATGTTGTAATAAAATGACTTCAGGAAGCTGTGTCAGGAGAAGAGATGGAGGAACACGGGCTGAATACTGTTGGACGGGAGGACGCAAACTTAGAACGTCTCAAACCTTGGAGATGATCGTAACCATGTCGCCCTTCTGGAGCGACAGCTCATCGTCCGTCAGCGCAGAGTAGTCGAACATGACCTGGCAGCATTCCTTCACTGCAGGGAGGCAGAGCGGGGAGAGCAGAGAGACAGTAGAAGGTGTGAATGGAATGGGTGTTTCTGCTGAACCAGGTTATTACTGAAATGCCCTTCTAATGATGTGTCTAAAAGTGATGGAATGATTCTTTTGTCATGAGTTGTTCGGAACAATTGTCCTGGCAGGCTTAAACCCTCATCTATGTATGACTGGAGTTAGTGTTTGTGTCTGCACTGAGATTCCACTGGAAAGACTTGACCTCTGACTTGACCTCCAACATAATCCCTGACGTGGAGTCAAGGTAAGAGTTAGTGTTTCAGTGTGTCCACGCCCGGAAAGCCCTCGGGTTCAAAACGATGTCAGTCTCTGTCACAACAACAATGAGCTGTCGTCTGCATAGACCATGCAGGACGTTTGTTCTAGAAATAGCCTTCCAGAACCAGGTGAGCGGAAGGTGTGTAGGGTGCTGTGCTGTGTGTGAGGGGGCAGTGAGAGCAGCGTGGAGGGTGGCTGTTGGGGGCCTTCTGACAGCAACATGAGATGCGTGGACTCACCGTTCTTCGTCTTGTTCCTCACGCTGGTCCTCTGAGACAGCTTGTTCTGCTCAAAAACACAGAACACGTACGTATAGTAAACAACCTTCGACAACACTTGTGGTTAATACGTTGTGGTTACCTTAACTACCGTGCAACTAAATGGCAGTACCCGTAGTAAAAACATTGTAGTTACATAGGAACTGCTATGTAATAACTACTGTACACTGACAGTTAAGCTGTGCGCATTATACTTATAACATATATTATATATTATATATTGGTATGGGAGAGGCTGGGCTTCACAGGGATAAGTGGATGTCAATACTGATCTTGTTTTGGTGACGCAACCTTCAACTGACACTTTCAAAATCCATACCATTAACACTTCACACCATTAAATTACATTTAGGAATTCTTATGAACCTCCAATGGTCACACTATAGGTACTGATAGTCGCATGAAGTTAATGCAACCTGAATGTAAAGTTTTGCCCATGCTTCCAGTGGCAGCGATCTGAACTGTACCTCTTTACTGAAGACTGCGTCGGAGAGCTTCGGCCTGGGCCGGCCCTCGTTCTGCTTCACATCTGCAACACATCCACCAGAGTCAGTCCTGTCCATCTGGACCAGCAGTGAGGGTACAGTACTCTGCTATGAGGAGAACACGGATCACTCAGATCAGGATCCGCTCTGTGAAGCTGTCAGTCCTCACAAGAACCAAGAGCAGCTCTCAGCCGTACGGTGTGTGAGCAGGTGTGTGAGCAGGTGGAACTGAGTTGAACTGGTTTAACTCACTCCTCAGTATGGATACCGCCCCCACCCGCACCATCGAAGAGCGAGATGCTTGATGGTGCGGCTGGTTAAAGCGCTGTTTATGTCAAAGGTACCAAGTTCAAACCTCAGTGTGGGGAGGATCGGGAGGGAAGAGTTCAAACCTCAGTGTGGGGAGGATCGGGAGGGAAGAGTTCAAACCTCAGTGTGGGGAGGATCGGGAGGAAAGAGTTCAAACCTCAGTGTGGGGAGGATCGGGAGGAAAGAGTTCAAACCTCAGTGTGGGGAGGATCGGGAGGAAAGAGTTCAAACCTCAGTGTGGGGAGGATCGGGAGGAAAGAGTTCAAACCTCAGTGTGGGGAGGATCGGGAGGAAAGAGTTCAAACCTCAGTGTGGGGAGGATCGGGAGGACAAGTTCAAACCTCAGTGTGGGGAGGATCGGGAGGACGAGTTCAAACCTCAGTGTGGGGAGGATCGGGAGGAAAGAGTTCAAACCTCAGTGTGGGGAGGATCGGGAGGACGAGTTCAAACCTCAGTGTGGGGAGGATCGGGAGGACGAGTTCAAACCTCAGTGTGGGGAGGATCGGGAGGAAAGAGTTCAAACCTCAGTGTGGGGAGGATCGGGAGGACGAGTTCAAACCTCAGTGTGGGGAGGATCGGGAGGACGAGTTCAAACCTCAGTGTGGGGAGGATCGGGAGGAAAGAGTTCAAACCTCAGTGTGGGGAGGATCGGGAGGACGAGTTCAAACCTCAGTGTGGGGAGGATCGGGAGGGAAGAGTTCAAACCTCAGTGTGGGGAGGATCGGGAGGGAAGAGTTCAAACCTCAGTGTGGGGAGGATCGGGAGGACGAGTTCAAACCTCAGTGTGGGGAGGATCGGGAGGGAAGAGTTCAAACCTCAGTGTGGGGAGGATCGGGAGGGAAGAGTTCAAACCTCAGTGTGGGGAGGATCGGGAGGACGAGTTCAAACCTCAGTGTGGGGAGGATCGGGAGGGAAGAGTTCAAACCTCAGTGTGAGGAGGATCGGGAGGGAAGAGTTCAAACCTCAGTGTGGGGAGGATCGGGAGGGAAGAGTTCAAACCTCAGTGTGGGGAGGATCGGGAGGAAAGAGTTCAAACCTCAGTGTGGGGAGGATCGGGAGGGAAGTGACCGCAGAGCGACACGACTACGCCGGTTATGCAGGGGCCTAGGTTTCATCACTCACCGTTGAAAATGTCAAATCTGTCCCTCCCACTTTATATGAATAAAATCATATTTAACGGCCGCATCCTCAGTTATTAAAACAGCTGTTCCACCCACATTTGAAAACAAGCCCACGTCCCTGGTGTGGCGGCTGTGTGGACACTGGGACGAGACGCACCTTTCGGAGAGACGAAGATCTCTTTGACGAAATTGGAGGGAAACGCTCCAATTCGGCCGTCCTTCATCCCCATCCACCAGCCATCCTCGATCTGCAGAGCACGGGACAGGAAGCACCACAGGCGGAGGAACACACACCAGCGACAGGCCAAGAGAGGAGAAGGAGGAGGCGGAAGAGAGGAGGAGGTGGAGGGGGAGAGAGGAGGAGGAGGGAGAGAGAGGAGGAGGGGGAGAGAGGAGGAGGAGAAGGCGGAGATAGGAGTAGGAGGAGGGGGAGAGAGGAGGAGCAGGGGGAGAGAGGAGGAGGAGCAGAGGGAGAGAGGAGGAGAAGGGGGAGAGAGGGGGAGAGAGGAGGAGGAGGGGGAGAGGAGGGGGAGAGAGGAGGAGGATGGGGAGAGAGGAGGAGGGGGAGAGGAGGAGGAGGAGGGGGAGAGAGTAGGAGGAGGAGGGGGAGAGGAGGAGGAGGAGGGGGAGAGGAGGAGGAGGAGGGGGAGAGAGGAAGAGGAGGAGGGGGAGAGGAGAGGAGGAGGAGGAGGGGGAGAGAGGAGCAGGAGGAGGGGGAGAGGAGGAGGAGGAGGAGGGGGAGAGAGGAGCAGGAGGAGGGGGAGAGGAGGAGGAGGAGGGGGAGAGAGGAAGAGGAGGAGGGGGAGAGGAGGAGTAGGAGGGGGAGAGAGGAGGAGGGAGAGAGGAGGAGGAGGAGGGGGAGAGAGGAAGAGGAGGAGGGAGAGAGGAGGAGTAGGAGGGGGAGAGAGGAGGAGGGAGAGAGGAGGAGTAGGAGGGGGAGAGAGGAGGAGGAGGAGGGAGAGAGGAGGAGGAGGGAGAGAGGAGGAGGAGGGGGAGAGGAGGAGGAGGGGGAGAGAGGAGGAGGAGTGGGAGAGAGGAGGAGGAAGGGGAAAGGAGGAGGAGGAGGGGGAGAGAGGAGGAGGAGTGGGAGAGAGGAGGAGGAAGGAGAAAGGAGGAGGAGGGGGAGAGAGGAGGAGGGGGAGGAGGAAGAGGAGGAGGAGGAGGGAGAGGAGGGAAGAGGGAGAAATGGGAGGATAATTTTAAAGCTCAACAGTTGATGTTTTTCTGTTCATCTCCTGAAAGGAAGCGACCTGCATTTGAGCAGCCAGCAGCAGATTAGGACGCAAAACATCAACATTGGAGCTTTTACTCAGAAATTATGAGGACTCTCGATGAGATAACTTGACAGGCGGAAACGTGTTGAGAACTGGTCTCACCAGTTCCCTGTCACACTTCACAAGGTTTCTAAAGAACATTCCAGAATGGCTCACTTACCTTGACAAAGAATATGAGAACCGGGTTCAGTTCTATTTATAGCAACGTATGCCTGTCAATCTGATACTTATATAACCCAAGCACATTCATTCCATGCATTCATTGTCAGCATCGGCACTGCAGTACTGTATTTGTGTTAGACTGTATGTTTAGTCTAAAACACCCACAGTGTGAACCACAGATTGAGGGAAGGTATTGTTTATAATAATGTTCATAAATAATGTATTTGACAGTCTACGACTTCTCTAATATCTGGACGTGTATGTCTTAGTGGTTAAAGCATTTGACTGAAGATCAAGAGGTCACAGGCTCATATTCCCCACTGTGATTTGAATAAAAATGTCTGCTAGTGTAGAATTAAACATCCCTGTAGCTAGGTAGCGTGTGTCTGTCTCAGGTAGAGAGATGACAGGCTGTAGCTAGTTAGCATGTGTCTCAGGTAGAGAGAGGACAGGCTGTAGCTAGTTAGCAGGTGTCTCAGGTAGAGAGAGGACAGGCTGTAGCTAGTTAGCAGGTGTCTCAGGTAGAGAGAGGACAGCCTGTAGCTAGTTAGCATGTGTTTCAGGTAGAGAGAGGACAGCCTGTAGCTAGTTAGCATGTGTCTCAGGTAGAGAGAGGACAGGCTGTAGCTAGTTAGCATGTGTCTCAGGTAGAGAGAGGACAGCCTGTAGCTAGTTAGCAGGTGTCTCAGATACAGAGGAGATGACAGGATGTAGCTAGTTAGCATGTGTCTCAGATACAGAGGAGATGACAGGCTGTAGCTAGTTAGCATGTGTCTCAGGTAGAGAGAGGACAGGCTGTAGCTAGTTAGCAGGTGTCTCAGGTACAGAGGATATGACAGACTGTAGCTAGTTAGCATGTGTCTCAGGTAGAGAGAAGACAGGCTGTAGCTAGTTAACATGTGTCTCAGGTACAGAGGATATGACAGGCTGTAGCTAGTTAGCGTGTGTCTCAGGTAGAGAGAGGACAGGCTGTAGCTAGTTAGCATGTGTCTCAGATACAGAGGAGATGACAGGCTGTAGCTAGTTAGCATGTGTCTCAGATACAGAGGAGATGACAGGCTGTAGCTAGTTAGCATGTGTCTCAGGTAGAGAGAGGACAGGCTGTAGCTAGTTAGCAGGTGTCTCAGGTACAGAGGATATGACAGACTGTAGCTAGTTAGCATGTGTCTCAGGTAGAGAGAAGACAGGCTGTAGCTAGTTAACATGTGTCTCAGGTAGAGAGAGGACAGCCTGTAGCTAGTTAGCATGTGTCTCAGATACAGAGGAGAGGACAGGCTGTAGCTAGTTAGCATGTGTCTCAGGTAGAGAGAGGACAGCCTGTAGCTAGTTAGCATGTGTCTCAGATACAGAGGAGATGACAGGCTGTAGCTAGTTAGCATGTGTCTCAGGTAGAGAGAAGACAGGCTGTAGCTAGTTAGCATGTGTCTCAGGTAGAGAGAGGACAGCCTGTAGCTAGTTAGCATGTGTCTCAGATACAGAGGAGATGACAGGCTGTAGCTAGTTAGCATGTGTCTCAGATACAGAGGAGAGGACAGGCTGTAGCTAGTTAGCATGTGTCTCAGGTAGAGAGAAGACAGGCTGTAGCTAGTTAGCATGTGTCTCAGGTAGAGAGAAGACAGGCTGTAGCTAGTTAACATGTGTCTCAGATACAGAGGAGATGACAGGCTGTAGCTAGTTAGCATGTGTCTCAGATACAGAGGAGATGACAGGCTGTAGCTAGTTAGCATGTGTCTCAGGTAGAGAGAAGACAGGCTGTAGCTAGTTAGCAGGTGTCTCAGGTAGAGAGAGGACAGGCTGTAGCTAGTTAGCAGGTGTCTCAGGTACAGAGGATATGACAGGCTGTAGCTAGTTAGCATGTGTCTCAGGTAGAGAGAGGACAGGCTATAGCTAGTTAGCATGTGTCTCAGATACAGAGGAGATGACAGGCTGTAGCTAGTTAGCATGTGTCTCAGATACAGAGGAGATGACAGGCTGTAGCTAGTTAGCATGTGTCTCAGGTAGAGAGAAGACAGGCTGTAGCTAGTTAGCATGTGTCTCAGGTAGAGAGAGGACAGCCTGTAGCTAGTTAGCATGTGTCTCAGATACAGAGGAGAGGACAGGCTGTAGCTAGTTAGCATGTGTCTCAGGTAGAGAGAAGACAGGCTGTAGCTAGTTAGCATGTGTCTCAGGTAGAGAGAAGACAGGCTGTAGCTAGTTAACATGTGTCTCAGATACAGAGGAGATGACAGGCTGTAGCTAGTTAGCATGTGTCTCAGATACAGAGGAGATGACAGGCTGTAGCTAGTTAGCATGTGTCTCAGGTAGAGAGAAGACAGGCTGTAGCTAGTTAGCAGGTGTCTCAGGTAGAGAGAGGACAGGCTGTAGCTAGTAAGCAGGTGTCTCAGGTACAGAGGATATGACAGGCTGTAGCTAGTTAGCATGTGTCTCAGGTAGAGAGAAGACAGGCTGTAGCTAGTTAACATGTGTCTCAGGTACAGAGGAGATGACAGGCTGTAGCTAGTTAGCATGTGTCTCAGGTAGAGAGAGGACAGGCTGTAGCTAGTTAGCATGTGTCTCAGGTAGAGAGAGGACAGGCTGTAGCTAGTTAGCATGTGTCTCAGGTAGAGAGAGGACAGGCTGTAGCTAGTTAGCATGTGTCTCAGGTAGAGAGAGGATAGGCTGTAGCTAGTTAGCATGTGTCTCAGATACAGAGGAGATGACAGGCTGTAGCTAGTTAGCATGTGTCTCAGGTAGAGAGAGGATAGGCTGTAGCTAGTTAGCATGTGTCTCAGGTAGAGAGAGGATAGGCTGTAGCTAGTTAGCATGTGTCTCAGATAGAGAGAGGACAGGCTGTAGCTAGTTAGCATGTGTCTCAGGTAGAGAGAGGATAGGCTGTAGCTAGTTAGCATGTGTCTCAGGTAGAGAGAGGACAGCCTGTAGCTAGTTAGCATGTGTCTCAGGTAGAGAGAGGATAGGCTGTAGCTAGTTAGCATGTGTCTCAGGTAGAGAGAGGACAGGCTGTAGCTAGTTAGCATGTGTCTCAGGTAGAGAGAGGATAGGCTGTAGCTAGTTAGCATGTGTTTCAGGTAGAGAGAGGACAGGCTGTAGCTAGTTAGCATGTGTCTCAGGTAGAGAGAGGACAGGCTGTAGCTAGTTAGCATGTGTCTCAGGTAGAGAGGACAGGCTGTAGCTAGTTAGCATGTGTCTCAGGTAGAGAGAGGACAGGCTGTAGCTAGTTAGCAGGTGTCTCAGGTAGAGAGAGGATAGGCTGTAGCTAGTTAGCATGTGTCTCAGGTAGAGAGAGGATAGGCTGTAGCTAGTTAGCATGTGTCTCAGATAGAGAGAGGACAGCCTGTAGCTAGTTAGCATGTGTCTCAGGTAGAGAGAGGATAGGCTGTAGCTAGTTAGCATGTGTCTCAGGTAGAGAGAGGACAGCCTGTAGCTAGTTAGCATGTGTCTCAGGTAGAGAGAGGATAGGCTGTAGCTAGTTAGCATGTGTCTCAGGTAGAGAGAGGACAGGCTGTAGCTAGTTAGCATGTGTCTCAGGTAGAGAGAGGACAGGCTGTAGCTAGTTAGCATGTGTCTCAGGTAGAGAGAGGACAGGCTGTAGCTAGTTAGCATGTGTCTCAGGTAGAGAGAGGACAGGCTGTAGCTAGTTAGCATGTGTCTCAGGTAGAGAGAGGACAGGCTGTAGCTAGTTAGCATGTGTCTCAGGTAGAGAGAGGACAGGCTGTAGCTAGTTAGCATGTGTCTCAGGTAGAGAGAGGATAGGCTGTAGCTAGTTAGCATGTGTCTCAGGTAGAGAGAGGACAGGCTGTAGCTAGTTAGCATGTGTCTCAGGTAGAGAGAGGACAGGCTGTAGCTAGTTAGCATGTGTCTCAGGTAGAGAGAGGACAGGCTGTAGCTAGTTAGCATGTGTCTCAGGTAGAGAGAGGACAGGCTGTAGCTAGTTAGCATGTGTCTCAGGTAGAGAGAGGACAGCCTGTAGCTAGTTAGCATGTGTCTCAGGTAGAGAGAGGACAGGCTGTAGCTAGTTAGCATGTGTTTCAGGTAGAGAGAGGACAGGCTGTAGCTAGTTAGCATGTGTCTCAGGTAGAGAGAGGACAGGCTGTAGCTAGTTAGCATGTGTTTCAGGTAGAGAGAGGACAGGCTGTAGCTAGTTAGCATGTGTCTCAGGTAGAGAGAGGACAGGCTGTAGCTAGTTAGCATGTGTCTCAGGTAGAGAGAGGACAGCCTGTAGCTAGTTAGCATGTGTTTCAGGTAGAGAGAGGACAGCCTGTAGCTAGTTAGCATGTGTCTCAGGTAGAGAGAGGACAGGCTGTAGCTAGTTAGCATGTGTCTCAGGTAGAGAGAGGACAGGCTGTAGCTAGTTAGCATGTGTTTCAGGTACAGGGGAGATGACAGCAGCACTTCACCTCTCTCAAGATCTCCACGGTCTCCCCGACAACCAGTTCCAGCTCATCCTCGTTCAGCTGACTGTAGGGGAAGGCCACTTCACATTTCCTGGACTGCTTTGTCACCTTGGCTGCAGAAAAACAGACATTTCTCAAACATGGTCGTTAGACCCAAACAGCTCCAGTGTTGGCGGTAATGGACTAACACAATGACATGTGGTATTATCTTGATGAAACACCTCAGAATGTCTGTTCTAACTAATGACTCATTCAGAGACACTCTGAGGTCTAACTGAGCGCTCTGAGGGCTAACTGAATGCTCTGAGATGATACAGATTGCAACCCCTCCATGTTCAGCTTCTGATGCATTGACTTCTCCAAAGCTACTCTTCTGTTCAGTAACAGTGGGCACGCAGTACTCTTTACATGTCGCTCTTTCAGACGTTGTAAACAAACTCGGTAACACTTTAGATCCAGGGCGTTCTGTAACCATTAGTTAATAGGCCTTAGTAAGTCTTATTAACACATTTCAATGTTAGTAAACATCTTATAAGGGCCTTATTACTTATTAACCAACACTTATCTTACAATAACACTAAAACTAACCCTTGCTCTAACCCTTACTAATATTATTAACGCTTATATTGTCTTAATTAGGGGTCAGGTGGCTGAGCGGTTAGGGAATCGGGCTAGTAATCTAAAGGTTGCCAGTTCCATTCCCGGCCGCGCCAAATGACGTTGTGTCCTTGGGTAAGGCACTTCACCCTACTTGCCTCGGGGGGAATGTCCCTGTACTTACTGTAAGTCGCTCTGGATAAGAGCGTCTGCTAAATGACTAAAAGTAAATGTAATAACACACATGAATGTTAATGAGCATTTTATAACAGCCTTATTACCTAGTAACTCATTCTTATTACAAACACCTGGTTTTAAAGTGTTACCAGAAACTCTAGCTCTGGACGACAGGCAGTCTGACCAGAAGAGCTCACATTTTTTTAACTTGTTGACAAAAGGGGGTGTAACTTCAAAACCTTTTTGATTTTCTTGACTGTGAGCAGTGGTATTGTGAGGCTTACAAACACATCTAGGTTTAACTCTGGTAGAGACACACTGAATGAGGACTGGAAATACTACTGAGTAATTGATGTATAATAATGAGTACTTTATACTGTATATGATAATGGGTACTTTTAAACGGTAAAAAGGTAATGTTAAGAGATTAGAAACACAAACATACATTTCCTTAAACTCCTTGGTTCTCTTTTGGTGTCTCCAATCAGATACACTGGGACCTCCTGATTGGACAAGAAAACGTGATAAGACACACAACACATGCAAACACACACACACACAGAAACTCCACGCACACAAACACATTCTGTGAAAAAAACCCAGCGTGAACACACACACACACACGAATACCTCTCCACACACACACACACACACACACACGAATACCTCTCCACACACACACACACGAATACCTCTCCACACACACACACATGAATACCTCTCCACACTCACACACACACACACACACGAGTACATCTCCACACACACACACACACACACACACACAAGTACATCTCCACACACACACACGAGTACATCTCCACACACACACACACACACGAGTACATCTCCACACACACACACACACAAGTACATTTCCACACACACACGCAAGTACACATCTCCACACACACACACACACACAAGTACATCTCCACACACACACACAAGTACATCTCCACACACACACACACACAAGTACATCTCCACACACACACACACACACACACGAGTACATCTCCACACACACACACAAACACACACATGAGTACATTTCCACACACACAAGTACAGGGAGCTGTGGTGACAGAGACCTTGACAAAGTTGGCCGGGAAGATCCCTTTCTTCCCCTTCAGCTCCCCCTCCAGCCAGCCCTCCTCGCCCGCCTTGGTCACCTTCTTCACCACCTCGCCAGCACGCACCGTCATCTCATCCCCCATGGTGCCCTCGAAGTCAATCAGCACCAGCACCTCTGCAACACACCGTAACCATAAGACACGTGACTGGACAGGTCACCATAGAGATACGTGACTGGACAGGTCACCATAGAGATATGTGACTGGACAGGTCACCCATGGAGACACATCGTTACTGGAAAGGTAACCGTGGAGACACAACAGTACTGGGCAGTGTGATGGGTGTTTGAGATGTTCCTCCGGAAACAAGCGTTGTGCTGTGACATTGTCTTCAGTCTGTTCTGATCATTGTTGCTCTGATGTGACTATCTCATGATGAAGACCACTGTCTCTCCTAATGTGATTAACTTGTCACAAAGAGAACCACAGTTAAACATCTGCTCACGTCCCAAGTCCAATGATGGTTCAAAAAGACTGAAAGAATCCTTGTTCCATTGAGAGACACCCAGAGCTGGGTGGAAATGTGTTTGAACATTGACATTAAAGTAGTTCTCAAGTCATATTGTCATTTGAGGCCTTATCGTTCACATTTTGAAATAGAAAGTAAGTAGAAATAGCATGCTGTGGTAATATTTCTGCAAAAACCGGTAACCCATGGCGTTACAACAATGGAAAGGTGGCGAAACAGCTAAGGGCAAAAACTTTGATTCAAGCAACCATAACATCGTTGGTTGAGTAAGTGCAGGAATAAATCTTCCGTAGACTCCATGGCAAATGTGTCCCAGCATCCAGTGAGAAGCTGGTCTTGTCTGAGCATGTCTGGGAGCGCTGCAGGTATGTGCAGCTGGAGGACACAACCTGACACTACAGACAGAACACTTAGGTTCTGTCTCACGGCTATTGTGTTGGGCTGGCAGGACACGTAAGTCCTTCAAGAGGAATGGTATTGTTGTGCATCAGATCTCAGTTTTACCCTGTCTGAACAAACCCACTTGGACGTCTGTTGCGAACTCCTTTTGTGAATCACAATACAGTGAGCTTCTGTGGCATATTTGTTTAGGCTTAGCTCGTAAGGTACAACACTGGACTGACAGAGATGACAGGTCAGTCCAAAGGTTGGGGGCCAACATTGACCTACGTACTTTTACAGTAAAACAGAATTGGTCATTGTGAGGTGTTACACCTTGCGAGACAGTAGGTACACGTCTACAAACAACATGTTTGAATAACAACAACAAACATATTATTTCTACGGTTCTGCGCTGGCCTGCACTGAAACATGAACCGACAGACACACACAGTGAAACCACACGCAGGTTTCATGTCAATACTCCACCCTCGTTTACAACTCACAGACATTCTTACCAAAGTCATGTGTTCAATTAAAGGGTGTCTGAGCTAAAGCTACCACAGACTCAGTTTAGACTCGAGTGAAAATAGTTTCTTGAGATTGCGACAGCTTTTTAAAACAAATGCTAATTCCATCGCCGCTGACATAAAAAGGCCAGACATTGTGGAAGTGGCTCAAACACAGCCCTGCCAGGGACCATTACACTCACCCATGACTTGTTAGTCAGCTGTACTGTCAGCAGAGCTTGGCTGGATAGTTCCTCCTTCCAGAGCACACAGGCAGACCTCCACACAGAGCAGTGAGCGAGAGACACTGTTGCCTGAGATTCTGACACTGTGCTACAGGAGAGGGGCACGCCTCCTCAGCACAGATTAACATTGGTAACTTTTCTCTGGGTAGTAATGACAAGTCAACAAACAATAGTTGGATGAGTCACTGAGACAAAGAGAGAGAGAGAGAGAGAGAGAGAGAGAGAGAGAGAGAGAGAGAGAGAGAGAGAGAGAGAGAGAGAGAGAGAGAGAGAGAGAGAGAGAGAAGGGGAAGACAGAGAGAGAAAGGAAAGAAGAGAGAGAGAAGATAGAGCGATAATGAGAAAGGGTGAAGAAAGAGAGAGGGCTAACAGGTGGAACAGGTTTCCAATGGAAGAACACTGTCAAAACAGGAGTGACGAATCATTTCAAACAGACACTAAAGTGGATGTTATCAGGATTTTGAACTAAAGCATGTATGTGTTTGGGAATTGTTCAGCTGAGGAAACCCATTGCAGGCCACTGAAAGACTGAGTCTTACATGACAGAAATGAATGTGCTTGACTGAACATGAAAACCCCTGATATGTAGGAACAGGCCAGTGCAGATAAAGGAATTGCGTAACCTTGCAGGATGGGAGGAGGGGTATGGAGGCAGAGAGCCGGGGGTAGTGTCATACTAATGTCAGGTTGAGCAACAGGTCAAAGTTCTTCATGACTATACAGCTGCAATGTGATTGGACCTCCATCTAATTAAGTGCCAAACATACCATCATACCCCTTCATCAGAGACTTACACACACACACACAGTATATATATATATTTATAAACATTTATGAACATTTATTTATCAAATCAAATTTATTTGTATAGCCCTTTTTACACGCAAGCATGTCACAGAGGGCCTCACATACATTATTTATATATTGTATCGATATTGTGTGTGTACTGTATACATACATTTTATGTCGTAACAAACTGAACACACTCAGATATGAATCATAATCCGCATTTTAATTTAAAATCTGAGAAAAAGGCTTTGTAAAAGGAAACATTCAAAAAAGTCTCTTCAACCACAATTAAACTGAACATGAATTGGTAAATCACATGTATACTGTACAAGTTAAGCAGTGCAACCCCACAGCAAGACTAATCATTCCAGATAGTGCAACAATATATATATATATATAAAAATCTACTTTAAAAACTATGCTTTTAGACACATCAAATATTCCATAAATTTGAACCTTCATCTCTATTTTCTATCAAAGACTGACTGAGTTGTACGGCCTTGCGATACAGCTGGATCAGCGAGATCAGGACCGCACGAGAATCCATCCTGCCAAGGTCCAGCTCATCTGTCTGACCCACAGTGGGACCCAGCGTCCTCTGAGGAACTACTGGCAGCTACGGGGGTAGCTGAAGTTAGCCTGTGATAGACCGTGATAGACAAATGGTTCATCCAATCACCTGCCAAGGATTCTTTGAAAGTGCCCGCCCTTTTCCAAAATAGTGTCCCAAGTACAACTTCCCAGATGGTTCTGTGTAACAAGCCATCTGGCAAGTCAGGCTGTGAGTTGCAAGCCTACCACATAAAAATGTACCTTTCATTAAAGACAGCAAAGAGAAAAAAAAAACAGTAATTAAAGAAAATTACACCAAAATGCTGAATTTGCAATGAACTGATTTGATCACTGTTTGCTATTCGCATCACAAAAATGTCGGCATTATTGACAAAAGTAAAATAATGCTTTTAAAATAAGTATATCAGGGAAAATATAGACCCTTGAATATAGACTACTGGGTAACACTTCATATCCAGATGCTTGTAATAAGCATCAGTTAAGAGGTGAGAAGGTCTTAGCACATTTACAAGTCTTATTAACACATACTAATGTTAATGAGCATCTTATAAGGATCTTATTATAAACTCATGCTTACCTAATCTTATGATAACACTAACCCAAACCCTAACCCCTACTATTATTATCAAAACCTATGTACCCTTATCAACACATATGAATGTTAATAAGCATCTTATTAGGGTGTTATAACCTATTAAATAACACTTATTACGATCAGCTGGATCTGAAGTGTCACCGACTAATGTACATATCAAAGTACTGTGAGAAGTCTTAAGTGTGAGATAATGCTAGAAAAGGAATAAGCTACAGTATTAAAATCTGGGTACAGTCTGATTCCAAAAGCCCTTTTTTTTCCTATTTGATTCTGCGCAGACCATGCAGATATGTGGACTTCCAGTCAGCAGTCTCTGTGAAAAAGGATGTTTTAGTTTTCGTGTCTACTGAGCTACCAGCCTCTGTGAAGGTGTGCAGAACACTACCCCTGACCCCTCCCTGTTTGGTCCCATGCTCAGACTGTGTCTTCCTGTGGGACACTAAAGGACAGAAAACGCTGATGTGACGAGGAGGCAAAAAAGAAAAACGAAGCTGTCATGTATGTTTTTGTTTTATTTTAGTTTTTTTTATCTTAAAAAAGTCTGACAGAAGAATCCATCAGCTGACCCAGCCATCTGTGATGGCGCACTACGCTTCACTCCAGATAAAACACCTGTCTCTCTCCTCTCCTCTGGTATTATACTCCTCCTTTTTGGCCTCAACATCTTGTGTTAACTGCTACTGCGGGTCTGTAAGATGTTTACACTCGTCTAAGGCACACGTAATTTCCCAGTCCTCTACCACAGCTCTGGCAGAAGACCCCACACAACAACCCCAGCTGGGGGCCCAGGGGCAAGAGGAGAGGAACAGCCCTCCGCCTCCTGCCCCCCCCTCCTGCCCCCCCTCACTGCTCAGAGGTGTCCATAACCCCCTCCTGCCCCCCCTCTTTGTGGTCCTGCCCCCCCTCCTCCTGCCCCACCTCCCTGGTCCCCAGGAACTTGTCGTGGCTCCAGCGGGGACTCCCGTTGCTGCTGGTGCCCGGCGGACCTTTCCGGACCAGGAAACGGCCTCTCGCGCGGGGGAAGTAACCCCGTCCTCGCCCCCGGTTGTCGAACCACCTCCTGTTCCCTTCCTCGTCCCTGTCGTCATGCTGAGGAGGAGAGATGAGGAGAGCTGTGGTCTATAATAAGGGAATATGGATGATGGTCTACAATAAGGGAATATGGATGATGGTCTACAATAAGGGAATATGGATGATGGTCTACAATAAGGGAATATGGATGATGGTCTACAATAAGGGAATATGGATGATGGTCTACAATAAGGGAATATGGATGATGGTCTACAATAAGGGAATATGGATGATGGTCTAGAATAAGGGAATATGGATGATGGTCTACAATAAGGGAATATGGATGATGGTCTATAATAAGGGAATATGGATGATGGTCTATAATAAGGGAATATGGATGATGGTCTACAATAAGGGAATATGGATGATGGTCTACAATAAGGGAATATGGATGATGGTCTATAATAAGGGAATATGGATGATGGTCTACAATAAGGGAATATGGATGATGGTCTACAATAAGGGAATATGGATGATGGTCTATAATAAGGGAATATGGATGATGGTCTATAATAAGGGAATATGGATGATGGTCTACAATAAGGGAATATGGATGATGGTCTACAATAAGGGAATATGGATGATGGTCTATAATAAGGGAATATGGATGATGGTCTACAATAAGGGAATATGGATGATGGTCTACAATAAGGGAATATGGATGATGGTCTACAATAAGGGAATATGGATGATGGTCTACAATAAGGGAATATGGATGATGGTCTACAATAAGGGAATATGGATGATGGTCTACAATAAGGGAATATGGATGATGGTCTACAATAAGGGAATATGGATGATGGTCTACAATAAGGGAATATGGATGATGGTCTACAATAAGGGAATATGGATGATGGTCTATAATAAGGGAATATGGATGATGGTCTACAATAAGGGAATATGGATGATGGTCTACAATAAGGGAATATGGATGATGGTCTACAATAAGGGAATATGGATGATGGTCTATAATAAGGGAATATGGATGATGGTCTATAATAAGGGAATATGGATGATGGTCTACAATAAGGGAATATGGATGATGGTCTACAATAAGGGAATATGGATGATGGTCTATAATAAGGGAATATGGATGATGGTCTACAATAAGGGAATATGGATGATGGTCTACAATAAGGGAATATGGATGATGGTCTACAATAAGGGAATATGGATGATGGTCTACAATAAGGGAATATGGATGATGGTCTACAATAAGGGAATATGGATGATGGTCTACAATAAGGGAATATGGATGATGGTCTACAATAAGGGAATATGGATGATGGTCTACAATAAGGGAATATGGATGATGGTCTACAATAAGGGAATATGGATGATGGTCTACAATAAGGGAATATGGATGATGGTCTACAATAAGGGAATATGGATGATGGTCTATAATAAGGGAATATGGATGATGGTCTACAATAAGGGAATATGGATGATGGTCTACAATAAGGGAATATGGATGATGGTCTACAATAAGGGAATATGGATGATGGTCTATAATAAGGGAATATGGATGATGATCAGACGGGGGAGGAAAGAGGGTGATTAAAGCAGGGTACCAACCTACCAGGTAGTACTTCCTGCTCTTGGGGGTGAACTCGGGGTCCCAGTCCTCGTTGTTGGCGTGTGGGGGCACGTTTGAGGGGACCCCTCCGTTCCCCTGGTGGTTCCCCTGGTGGTTCCCCTGGTAGTTCCCTCGGTTCCAGCCTCGGCCTCTTATTCTGAGCTGCTGGGAACACGACAACATCAGCGTGATTACAGATCCTCCAAGCCCACTGGAGGTCAGTTTGTAAACGGACAAACGTTCCCGAATGTATTTTCCCAAAGGCCAGCCTTCATATTCGAAATTTAAATACAAACAAACAAGCATTGCCGTGTCAACGGCGCCATGGACGTGTGCGGTAACCATGACTACACTTACAAATCCTCCGCGCGGCTGCCCCCTCTCCACGGGGCCCCCTGCGTCCCGGGGCCCCAGACGAGCCCTGTTGAAGCCCTCCTCTCTAGGGGGGGCCTCCTCCTGGGGGAACACCACTCCAGCCTCCCCCTCGGAGTCAGATGAAGAGGAGGAGGAGGAGCGAGAATGCTTCTTCTTACATTTCCTAGAAGGGGAGGGGTTGAGGGATGGGGGTGGAGGGATGGGGGTGGAGGGATGGAGGGATGGGGGTGGAGGGATGGAGGGATGGGGGTGGAGGGGTGGGGGTGGAGGGATGGAGGGATGGGGGTGGAGGGATGGGGGTGGAGGGGTGGAGGGATGGGGTGGAGGGATGGAGGGATGGGGTGGAGGGGTGGAGGGATGGGGTGGAGGGGTGGAGGGATGGAGGGATGGGGGTGGAGGGATGGAGGGATGGGGGTGGAGGGATGGGGGTGGAGGGGTGGAGGGGTGGAGGGATGGGGTGGAGGGGTGGAGGGATGGAGGGATGGGGTGGAGGGGTGGAGGGATGGGGTGGAGGGGTGGAGGGATGGAGGGATGGAGGGATGGGGTGGAGGGATGGGGTGGAGGGGTGGAGGGATGGAGGGATGGGGGTGGGGGTGGAAGGGGAGCAGGAACAGATAACAAGGAGGCAGGAGGAGGGGGGTAAAAACAACTATCACTTTTATAAACTGTGTTCCGAGTGAGTGATCATGTATCTCACCTGCTGTACTAAAGCTACACACTTCCACTCAGAGGTCACTGTGAAACTTGGACCTGCTGTACTAAAGCTACACACTTCCACTCAGAGGTCACTGTGAAACTTGGACCTGCTGTACTAAAGCTACACACTTCCACTCAGAGGTCACTGTGAAACTTGGACCTGCTGTACTAAAGCTACACACTTCCACTCAGAGGTCACTGTGAAGCTTGGACCTGCTGTACTAAAGCTACACACTTCCACTCAGAGGTCACTGTGAAGCTTGGACCTGCTGCAGGGACATACTTTGATTTCTTTCGGTGTCTGGACGACTTCTCAGCCAACTGCTCTCTCCCAGAGTCAGGAGAGTCGCCCTCCTCCCTCCGCCCCCTTCCTCCCCGTTTACAGTCCTGCTCCTGGGTGGGGTGCTTTTTACGGCGCTCAATATCCAGCCGGAGGTCGTTGGAGTCGCTCCTGGTCGCTCTGCCGTGGTTCTGAGCAGGTAGAGTGGAAACAAAACACAGGGCCGCAGAGAGGGGTGGGGTTAGCCCGTAGCTTCTTTCAGTCAGATGTCACACACCCCTCAGACACTGTATGGGAGTGGGCTGGGAGGCTAAACCAACCACGTCCCAACACACTGGCTGTCGATTAGACACTGTGATATTCTGTCTGGCACTGGGGTGACCATCCTGGAAGGTTGTCTAGGTGCATCTCTTAATCTGGTCTGTCTATAATCCATGGACTTTTAGGACAAACGTTGACATAATATAATAAGCTACGAAAAACAGTTTAATATGTAATGACACATTCTCAATCATGCTGGTTTAACGGCCCCTCGTTAGGATTGCAGTCATGTATCCTGTGAAGGAGATACTATTTCCATGCGCAAAAGATAACGGGCGGGTGTGATGTTAATGTGTACAGAGCCCTCAGAAGGTGTTCGAGTAAGAACGTCACTTACAGGACCGTCTACAGACAACAACTTTTTTTGTGTTTAGCTTTCCAAATCTGTCGAAGAAGAATACTTACTATGATATTTCCTTTGAACACAGGAGCAACAGGGAGGCTTTCCGTGTGTCAGCCCTGTCTCTGGGCCTCGGGCAGTCACAGAATAACCCAAAGCCCAAACGTGGAGGGGCGTTTACAACACACAAGAAACTGAATGTGCCTCGTTCTGCTCTGCTATTCCTTACGCCCCTCCCTCGGAGTACCACAGGGGCTCAGAGAGAGAGAGGGGGGGAGAGAGAGAGGGGGGCCGTCTAACAGGCAGCTGCCTCGCTCGCTCGCTCGCTCTCTGTGGTGTCTGTCTGTTCCAACATACTTGATTATTTCAAAACGTTCAGTCACCTTGTAACTGCCGTCCTCGGAGTTTCTCATCCGCTCAGAGAGGTGAGACTGTTTCTTAAAAGCACTCGGAGAAACATCAATTCTCCTGAAAGAGATGAAACACAGAGAAAATGAGGAAAAGGTTCCAGACGGGATGTTCCCCTGGCGGCACGGTGAACATGAGGAAGGGACATGAATGCATTCAGGGACCGAGCGATTGTACCTCTGTAACAAGAACCACCAGAATGAACCAGATCAACAGCAAAGCATTCGCAACAGTCCCCAGCAAGCTATTTTAATCATTAATAATACATTAATTAATTTCACAGATGCTTTAATTTAAAGCAATGTTCAGAGGGGGAATTTAAACCTGTGACCTTTTGATCTGCAGTTAAATGTTCTACCACTGAGCTATACCCATCCCCATGCTCTACCACTGAGCTATACCCATCCCCATGCTCTACCACTGAGCTATACCCATCCCCATGTTCTACCACTGAGCCATACCCATCCCCATGTTCTACCACTGAGCTATACCCATCCCCATGCTCTACCACTGAGCTATACCCATCCCCATGTTCTACCACTGAGCTATACCCATCTCCATGCTCTACCACTGAGCTATACCCATCCCCATGTTCTACCACTGAGCTATACCCATCCCCATGCTCTACCACTGAGCTATACCCATCCCCATGCTCTACCACTGAGCTATACCCATCCCCATGCTCTACCACTGAGCTATACCCATCCCCATGCTCTACCACTGAGCTATACCCATCCTTCTTGTCACCAGAAGAGTGTGTGGATGAGAAGGTCGCTCGTCCATCTCTACCTGTGTATCTCTGGACTCTTCCTTGGCTTATCCATCTCCTTCTCCTCTGCTCTCCTCTGGTACATGGCAAACCTCTCGTTGAGGGTCATTTCTGACGAGGAGAAGTGCTGTGCTGTGAGGGGAAACATCCAGCACTTCAGGTGAGCAGCGCAGCGCGGACACAGCTGATTGGATGTTCGCTCACAGGACTTTCATGCTGAGGCTGGTGTGTGTGTGTTCTCTGCAGACAGGAGTCGGCGTGTATCGTTTTCAGAGAAGCAGGTGTGTTTGTGTGTGTAGTTTGCCGATAAGCACGGGTGTGTGTGTTCTGCGCAGAGAGAGCTCACCTCTGATGCGATGGACGATGGTAACGATGTGCTGGGCGTACAGCTCGGCGGGGCTCCTGTGAGCGTGACGGAGGGAGGTGCAGAAGCCCTCCTGCTCTGAGAGCAGCCCCAGGTCACGACACGCACGCCGCTCGCCCAACACCGCCTTGGAGGAGCTGAGGACACAACCGCCACGTCAGTAAGGCTGCAGCGCTCAGCTCTCGCCAAAAAACAAGGACAAATAACAAGGCGTTTCTGCTTCATGCGCAAGCTTGTGTTGTCTGAACGACCTCTGACCCCTGCTCACCTGGCAATGCCTTCCCTGAGGCCGTCCATTCTCACACAGAACTCTCCTTTTTTCCCAGAAGCCCTTGGGGGTGAGTCCCCCCTGAGCAGGAACTTTTCCCTGTCAGAGTTCCTCCTGGGGGGAGGCGAGGGGGAGGGCGAGGGGCTGGACACAGCCCTCTCCTTCCTCCTAGCCCTGCTCCCTTTCTCGGGGGAGGGGCAGCCAGAAAACATGGCCGCCTGTTTTCTCTGGGCCAGCACGGCAGCTATAGCCGCCTCCTGCTTCCTGCCCGTGTGACCCTCAGCCTCGAGGTCATCGTCTCTGGCGGCCGGCGCATACGCCAGCTCCTCCCATTGGCCGAAACGCTCCTCGAACAGCTGGCGGGCCGAGCGCGTCGCCCTGCCCCTCGGCCCGGCGTCCTCGTTTGGCCTGGCGTCCTGGCGGGGCTGTTTGGGGCGGGGTTTGGGTGCCCTCTCCTCCCTCTCCTCCCTCTCCTCGTCCTCGCAGAGGAAGGGAGAGTCTTTCAGGAAGCTGCTGAGATACACACCAGCCTCGCTGGTCTCGCTGGCCTCCCTCTCATACCTGCGCTCTCTCTGCGCCTCGCCAGCGGCTCTGAGGGCTCGCGGGACAGACGCCTCGGGGGGCTTGCCGGTCCCCTTCCCCGGCTCCGCCTCCACGCCGTTCGGCCCTTTCTCCCGGCCGTTCTCCAAGGCCGACTGGAGCTTTTTCTTATTATTGTGTTCTTCCAAAAACCTGGACAAAGACAAGGAGGGAATGTTTTCAAGGGCACCCTGGAGATCCACTTTCATCCATAAGCAACAAGCACCTGGATCTAAGATGTTACCAAAACGACCTGTTTCTAAACCAGGAGGTCAACTTCCTGGATGGGATAGGCTTACTTCTTTGGGTATTTTCCATGCTTTATGGGACAGTTTTAAGTAAAGTGTGACAGGAAAGGCAGGGAGAGAAAAGGGAAGACATGCAGCAAAGGGCCCAGGCAGGATTTGAACCCAGACTGCTGGGGTAAGGCTTCAGCCTACATGGCACATACACTTATCCTGTACGTTACCGGGGCTCCGGGGTCTTACTTTTTGAAGGCAGACGAGATGGCTTCCTTGTCTGCCAGGCTGTCCTCTTTGGAGAAGAAGCCGAAGCCAGAGAACAAGGGGCTCCTGGAGGAGGGGCCCCCGTTTCCAGCATCACCAGAGCTGTGGGGAGGGGGGCTGGCCTGGGGGGCCTGGGCCGGGGGGGCTTGGGCCGGGGGGGCCTGGGCCGGGGGGGCCTGGCCAGGCGTGGCAGCTGGGAACAGAGAGCCCTCTCTCCTGGGGCTGGTGCTGTAGTCGGTCAGACCCTGCCACCTGCCCACGGCCTTGTTAGCCTTAGCGTTACCGTTAGCGCTAGCTCCCTCCTCAGCCTCCTCGGCCCCCCCAGCACCCCCTGTGAGCGGAGCGGCCTCCTCACCTCCCCCGCCTCCTCCTCCCTTCTGACCCTCCTTGGAGGCCTCCCTCTCCTCCTCCCTCACATCCCTGGCATTCAGCCGGCCCGCCCCGCCCGCAGACTTCCGCCTGGGGGAGGAGGAACGTGACGAGGAGGAGGAGGAGGAGGGGGAGCGGTGCCTGGACCGGGGCGAGGAGGAGCGGTCTGAGTGGCTGTGGGAGCGAGGGCTCCCCGAGCGCTTCTTAGGGCTGCGAGAGCGCCCTCTCCTGGGGCTGTGAGGGTAGTACTGCTGGTGCTGGTTCTGGTTCTGCTGGGGGTGCTGTCTGTAGTTCTGCCAGCCGTTGGGACGGTAGTTGTTGTTGTATCCACCGCCCCCGCTGCCACGCTGGTAGCGCCCGCGCGGGAAAAAGCCCCGCCCACGGCCGCGGAAGTAGTACGGCCTGCGGAACCCGCGGTGGAACCCACGGAACCCCCGGTTGTTCTGGTACTCCCTGGGGGGGTTCCGGCCCTGGCCGTGAGGAGAACGAGACCTGGAGCGAGACCTGGAGCTGGGGGGGGGGGGGGGGGGCAGAGAGAGAGAGAGAATAAAAGAGACAGAGGAGAGAGAAAGAGAGACAAAGACAGAGAGTAAAGAGGGGGAAGGAGAGATAGAGAAAGAGAGACAGAGGAGAGGGGGGAGGGAGAAATAGAGAGAAAGAGAGATAGAGAGAGAGAGAGAGAGAGGAGAGGGGAGAGAGAGAGAGAGAGAGAGAGAGAGAGAGAGAGAGAGAGAGAGAGAGAGAGAGAGAGAGAGAGAGAGAGAGAGAGAGGCAGAACAAGGGACAGAGAAAAGGGGACATGTTTATCAAGAGTTTCCGGGAGTACAACGGTACTTAAGAAAGATTTGTTGGATCAGATGTTAGTTTATTTCCTCCAGGAACACAATGACACTTATTGAGGGACTTGTTGCACTTGTTGATTAGTTGTAGCTGATTTAACTACTTGTACTCGCTGTGAATTATATTATTGTTGCTTGCTTTCCTCCAGGTACACTCTAGCACTTTCGAGGTTCATGTTGTCAATTTGTTTAACTACATGCTCTTCTTGTTCTACCCATTGGCACTTATTTGCTTTTCACAATGTATGCATCTTGTTGTTTATGATCATTGACTTATACACTTTGTGTAAAGCTCTTTCTTGTAAGTCACTTTGGATAAAAGTGTCTGCTAAATGAATAAATGTAAATGTAAGAGTACAAATATCCAAATGTCCTTCAATTACGTCACAGAAAGTATTTTCAGCTGTCACATTGTGTTATATCTGAAACAAGTATGTTGTAGAACCATTTGTTAGCTCGTAACGAGCCTGTAACCTTGTAGTTATTTCAGGAACCACTTTCCAGATGTTCATTCATTCATTTACAGGAGGTTTCTGTATAGAACATCAAGTTCTTCCAACACGCATATGATAAATACATCAAGAGGAGGCTGACTGTGTTTAAGCGCCGTGATTAAGGCTGTAAGGAGCGGAGTGAGAAAGCAGGCCTACCGAGGCCTGGCATCAGCACAAGGCTGCAAGGCTGTCTTTGTCCACACGGAGGCGCTGCAGCACAGCTCACACAGTCACACAGCAAACTGGCTTCAGCCTCTATGGCTTCAGGACAAAATCTCCACATTCTAAACTATCTTTCCAACTGTTACGATACTTGGACCAACATTTCTGCTCACGCCATTTAAAGCATATTTACTGATAGTTCAGAGAGTCTCTTTGAAGGACAATGGAACCCACAGCTGACTGTTTTTAACATGGAAGAAACTGTGAATACTACACATTTAGTGTGTTTGTAAATCAGGACGGCTAACTGCTCACATTTCAAAGTCAAGATCTCCATAGCGACATAGATCTGCAACCACGCAGCAACACCACGACCGCCACGACAAGACTTCACAGAGCCACAACTGGTTGACTCTGAATGTCAACCAGACGTCCACCAGACGCACTCCAACAAGCCGTCCAGGACAGCACGGCTCGCTGTCGTGAATTCAATCCCCCCACCCGGGTACTCACCGGGTGTGTTTTCTCATCGGGATGTGGAGCGCGAGGTGGAGACGGCGTGCTTGCAGCAACACACACACACTGAGCGCTGGAGACGAGAGGGGCTCCGCATCACAGAGCTGCTGCTGGAAAGAGCTGGTCACATGGCCAGATGGGAAACATTTCTGCTCTAAACCCCTTCGGAGCGAGGGAGGGGGGAGGGTGTGTAAGGGGGGAGTTGTGTGGGGGGTGAGCGAGGAGCGGGGCATTGGGTGGAGGGGGGAGATAGAGGGGGGTGTTGGGGGGTGAGCTGGGGTGGCAAGGGGGAGGGGCTTAGGAGGAGGGCACTATACAATGATGTGGGCTGGCCAGCTCTCTCTGTGGCCAGGCTAGAAGAGCAGACTCAGTCAGACGAGGGCGAACACGGGTACAAGCAGAGTTGGGATGGAATGGCTACTGTGTTTAGTTACATGATTTTACGGTAGATGTAATTCTAGCATGCCATACTACCGTCATACTACCGCCATACTACCGCCATACTACCGCCATACTACCGCCATACTACCGCCATACTACCGCCATACTACTGCCATACTACTGCCATACTACCGCCATACTACCGCCATACTACCGCCATACTACAGCCATACTACAGCCATACTACTGCCATACTACAGCCATACTACTGCCATACTACCGCCATACTACTGCCATACTACTGTCATACTACTGCACGTCTGAGGGCACGCTTCATACTATTCCGGATCCATTCTGTTCTCAAATTTAGCAGTTCTCACGCTGAACTGCCCTCTAGTGCCACTCCCTGGAAATCCTGCCCCATGAACAGACTTCACAGACAACAAGGGCTGGAAGTGACATCACACTCAAACCACACTTTCACTTGCAAATGTGTCTTGCCTCGCAGCCCACAGATAAGCCAGGAATGTCCTTCTATGTGCCACGAGACGATAGCAGGAGCAGGCATGCCACGCTGACGGCTGCAGGTTTCTTAAAAGCCTCTCCGATGCTTCGTAAACCCCAATATCACAATAACGCAAAAAAATCGAAAACGTGTACCAGCTGCTTAAATACACTCATCAATTTCCTCTGGTTAAGCTGCCCCAGAGCTTGGTCAGGACCCGCATCCACCAGGAATTCTGTCATAACTCCTGCTATGGGCATGGGCCAGTTTTTCTGAGGCCCTGACTCCATAAAGCACAGGAAAGACATGGTTGCGGAGACAGGAAATTGAAAAAACGTGCTCCACGACTCCCTTCCTGTCCTCCTTATCCTCCCCATCCTGCCTTCTCCATTCAAGACAAAGCGTTCACACAAAAATAAAACGACAAAAGGTAACCGGAGCGCTTCAGGGAGCTCATATGTATCTCTGAGACACAGATGAATGAGAAGGCACCGTCTGCTGCACGTTTTGCCGTGCGAAGAACTATGTGAAGATTTAAAGCCGCCGTTAGCTATTTACAATGGCTGGGGTTTCGCCCGGGAGAAAAACCTGATTTACGACGCTGATGCAACAGGTCTGGGTGTGTTGCAAAGGGATGTCCCCTGGTCCACACTCAGCCTATATCTACACAAACAACCAGAGGAGGCCCTCTGACTGAGGAAACCTGGTATTCTTCCCTGACTCCCTCCTCATGGGAACAACCTTCGTTAGAGCCGAGTCCCTCCTTCCTATCTGCCTGCTGAGTACCTGTCAAGACTCAGTTAGAGAGCCTTATCTTGTTTCAGCTGCCCAGGTCTGGCAGAGTGATGTGGAGAATGTTGCCCGGGTGTTTATTGCTTTCCGTGCACCCTCCCCCGAGACAGAAATAACCACACTCAAAAAGGTGTCCCCCGTGTCTTTGGTTGTTTGCTACAAAATCTCTCTCTCTTTTCAACAGGGACTTGGTTTAATAGGTTACGGAAGGGTGTCATGTTCTAAGGAGCTGTGTGTGGTCGTGATTGGCTGTGATGTTCTAAGGAGCTGTGTGTGGTCGTGATTGGCTGTGATGCTTCACAGCAAACAACTGAAAGTGTTTTTTCAGAAACTTAGTTCACATCCTGGTGTCTCTCGCCCCAAGGTGAGGACAGGTGAGACTGAGAGACAGTGTCCTGGTGTTTCCCCAGGTGAGACAGAGAGACCCTGTCCTGGTCTCTCCCCAGGTGAGACAGAGAGACAGAGAGAACCTGTCCTGGTCTCTCCCCAGGTGAGACAGAGAGACAGAGAGGGGATATACCTGTATCGTCGTTTCCTTGATCGGGATCTGGATCGGCTTCGGGATCGGGATCGGGTCGGTGAGCGGGACCTGGACCTGGACCGGGAGCACGAGGCTGATCTGGTCGTCTTGGACATCGCTGCAGAAGACCTCAAAAGATCTCAGAAGATCTCAGAAGAACAGCCTGTCAGACAAACACACCCAGATCAGACACGGCTCAGGTTGAGGTTGTGTGTGTGTGTGTGTGCGCTCAGAGAGGTTGGCGCCAGACAGGACAGCCCAGGTGCTCGGGAACAGGACCAGTGGTGAGGATGAAGCAGGTGCAGGAAGTGGCTTCATTTGCATGTCTCCTCGTCATTTACATTTACATTTAGTCATTTAGCAGACGCTCTTATCCAGAGCGACTTACAGTAAGTACAGGGACATTCCCCCAAGGCAAGTAGGGTGAAGTGCCTTGCCCAAGGACACAACGTCAGTTGGCATGACCGGGAAGCGAACTGGCAACCTTCGGATTACTAGCCCGATTCCCTCACCGCTCAGCCACCTGACTCCCTTGTCATGTAACTTGATCCTCACTAGAGACTCAATATTTGGCTATTGACTCAACAAACATCCCTGGTAAGCCACCAAGGGGTCCTGTTACACTGGCTGGTGTGTGGTGGTGCAGGGCAGTCCTCCTGGGATGAAACAGACCCTGGTCACCTGCTAGACTCAGCTAGCCTGCCACTCAGTCACACTAGCACAGTAATGGCTAATGGGGGTTGCTTTGAACAGGGGGGAAAACAGTCCTTAAACAGTCATGCTCCATTCATGAAACAGCTTTGACTCCAGTCTTCAGACCATCCTGACACTAGTCATGTCTTTACACTAGTCATGAAACAGTCATGAAACAGCTTTGACTCCACTCTTCAAACCGTCCTGACACAAGTCATGAAACAGTCATGAAACAGCTTTGACTCCAGTCTTCAAACCTCACACACAGCCTTCCTGCACTGTGACACCCCACACACAGCCCTCCTACACTGTGACACCCCACACAGCCCTCCTGCACTGTGACACCTCACACACAGCCCTCCTACACTGTGACACCTCACACACAGCCCTCCTACACTGTGACACCCCACACACAGCCCTCCTGCACTGTGACAGCCCACACACAGCCCTCCTACACTGTGACACCTCACACACAGCCCTCCTACACTGTGACACCCCACACACAGCCCTCCTACACTGTGACACCCCACACACAGCCCTCCTACACTGTGACACCTCACACACAGCCCTCCTGCACTGTGACACCCCACACACAGCCCTCCTACACTGTGACACCCCACACACAGCCCTCCTGCACTGTGACACCCCACACACAGCCCTCCTGCACTGTGACACCCCACACACAGCCCTCCTGCACTGTGACACCCCACACACAGCCCTCCTGCACTGTGACACCCCACACACAGCCCTCCTACACTGTGACACCCCACACACAGCCCTCCTACACTGTGACACCCCACACACAGCCCTCCTGCACTGTGACACCCCACACACAGCCCTCCTACACTGTGACACCTCACACACAGCCCTCCTGCACTGTGACACCCCACACACAGCCCTCCTACACTGTGACACCCCACACACAGCCCTCCTACACTGTGACACCCCACACACAGCCCTCCTGCACTGTGACACCCCACACACAGCCCTCCTGCACTGTGACACCCCACACACAGCCCTCCTGCACTGTGACACCCCACACACAGCCCTCCTACACTGTGACACCCCACACACAGCCCTCCTACACTATGACACCCCACACACAGCCCTCCTGCACTGTGACACCCCACACACAGCCCTCCTGCACTGTGAAACCCCACACACAGCCCTCCTACACTGTGACACCTCACACACAGCCCTCCTACACTGTGACACCCCACACACAGCCCTCCTGCACTGTGCCACCCCACACAGCCCTCCTGCACTGTGACACCCCACACACAGCCCTCCTACACTATGACAACCCACACACAGCCCTCCTGCACTGTGAAACCCCACACACAGCCCTCCTGCACTGTGACACCCCACACACAGCCCTCCTACACTGTGACACCTCACACACAGCCCTCCTACACTGTGACACCCCACACACAGCCCTCCTGCACTGTGACACCCCACATACAGCCCTCCTGCACTGTGACACCCCACACACAGCCCTCATACACTGTGACACCCCACACACAGCCCTCCTGCACTGTGACACCTCACACACAGCCCTCCTACACTGTGACACCCCACACACAGCCCTCCTGCACTGTGACACCCCACACACAGCCCTCCTACACTGTGACACCCCACACACAGCCCTCCTACACTGTGACACCCCACACACAGCCCTCCTACACTGTGACACCCCCCACACAGCCCTCCTGCACTGTGACACCCCACACACAGCCCTCCTACACTGTGACACCCCCCACACAGCCCTCCTGCACTGTGACACCCCACACACAGCCCTCCTACACTGTGACACCCCACACACAGCCCTCCTGCACTGTGACACCCCACACACAGCCCTCCTACACTGTGACACCCCCCACACAGCCCTCCTGCACTGTGACACCCCACACACAGCCCTCCTACACTGTGACACCCCCCACACAGCCCTCCTACACTGTGACATCCCACTAGATCAGAAACATGCGGTATGGTAGTGTTAACAATGGGTACTGTCAAACCAAAATATATTTCCTATTCAACATAGAGGAAGTTTAGAAGAAGTTTCCTCAAATGCATTGTTTTCTTGGTGCTGTTGACTGCATTAACATGGTGTATGGTTAAGTCTGGTTTAGCAGAACAATGATGACATGCTTGCATTTGTTATTTAAGCATATAAATAAATTAGCAACTTGGTCAAGATTAGACCAGACAGGTTGCACAACTTCCTCACCAACTCCAGGTATGTCTTGCCTGCGTTACAAGGTCCCCAGGAGGAGAAACATGATTCTTCTGGGGATTGATGGTGATGTTTTAAGAATGACTAATCATATGATCCCGGCCGCAATGAGGTCTCCATCTTCCAGCTTCTTTCCAAAAGGTGAGATGGCTGGTTTCTGCTTGGTGTGTTTGGCCCCTGGCCAGGAAGAGACGGCAGAGTATCCACTGGGACGGACAACAGCTACATATGCTGGCCCCTCTCTGGATCACTGCTACTAGCTTTGAATGTATCCCTTTTCTTTCTCCTCCTCTTTCCCTTCTACTCCCCTCTCCCTCCTCCCCCTCCCCCTTCCCCTCTCCGTCCTCCCCCTCCCCCTCCTCCTCTGTGAAGCTCTGTCTGTATTCATGACAGTGTTTTGTTGTCATTGGCTTGTAATATATAATTTCCTGTAGGACTGAACAGACAAGCTCTTTCTGCTTACAGAGCACATTTCATCGTCTGCATTCAGAGGTGCCCTTTCACTACATTTGGGAAAAATAAAGAAAGGAACTGAAATCCTTTTGGAGAAATGGGATTACAACACTGTAAACTGACTGACTGAAGCCTTCCAAGTCTGTTCCCCTGACTGGATAACACCAAATCCACTGCTTGGAGTAATGTTTCACACAACTGAATTGGTCACTTTTGGGACTTCACCCACCATCACCACATCTGCTCAGGGTTTCTTTCCCCAAGTTGGTTTCATGACTCAGAATAATTCTTTCAGAGGCTCTGAAACCAGCCTGACAGAAACCAAACATGAGATCAGTTTATACGAGTGAGCAACAGACACAATATGCTGTTCAGACTGGAGATCAACAGCCTGTGATGGTTGTTCTTTTCAAGACAACCAGGCATATGAGCATTGTTATCATAGTGGAAACTAAATGTTGGTGAAAGGTTGTGTGTGTGTGTGTGTGTGTGTGTGTGTGCGTGCGTGCGTGCGTGTGTGTGTGTGTGCGTGTGTGTGTGCGTGTGTGTGTGTGTGTGTGTGGAGTGGGGTCCTTTTAAATGACTGAAGTCCAGATTGATAACCATTGCAGCTGGCCCTGGGTGGGTGTACTAATCAGAGGGATTTAACATCTAAAACAGGCAGTGAAAAACATGTTGTCTAATCATTCAACTCCCCTGACACATACACACACACATCACAGACACACACTCTCTTTAAACACACACATACGCCTCTTCACATACACACGTACACACACATCACAGACACATGCACTTCATACACACCCTTCACACGCACACACTCTTCAAAGACACACACACTCTCTTTACACACACACACACACACGCACACACACACTGTTCACACAGTCACACACACAAACACGCACACACACTGTTCACTCAGTCACACACACACACTGTTCACACAGTCACACACACAAACACGCACACACACTGTTCACACAGTCACACACACACACTGTTCACACAGTCACACACACAAACACGCACACACACTGTTCACACAGTCACACACTGTTCACACAGTCACACACACACACTGTTCACACAGTCACACACACACACTGTTCACACAGTCACACACACACACTGTTCACACAGTCACACACACACACTGTTCACACAGTCACACACACACACGACGCCCCTGGGAGTAGATGGCACAGCTGATCCCATCACCTGCTTCCCTTCAGGTCAACAGTGATGAGAAACAATGACAGGGGAAACTGGATCCACTGAGCCTGAGTTTACACACACACACACACACACACACACACATACACACACACACCACTCAATCAACTGCTCTATCAGTGAGTCTGCAGAGGCCAGCTGCTATGAGACCCACTCAGAACCCCCCCCCCCCCCCCCACACACACACACACACACACACACACACACACACACGCCACAGGAAAAGCCAGTGCAACTGCCACTGGTATCGTCTGTGGTCACCAAAATGGAATCAAACATGTCAGAGTCGTCCCTGGAGACGGTACTTATGGAGGCGGCTCATGGCTAGCAGAGCCACTGACAGAGAACTGCTGAACTAAGGAGGAATAACGACTGCTTCAGTACAGGACCTGCTTAAGTACAGCACCTAGAAAATGACTGGATGACTGCTTCAGTACAGGACCTGCTTAAGTACAGCACCTAGAGAATGACTGGACGACAGCTTCAGTACAGGACCTGCTTAAGTACAGCACCTAGAGAATGACTGGATGACAGCTTCAGTACTGGTCCTGCTTAAGTACAGCACCTAGAGAATGACTGGATGACTGCTTCAGTACTGGTCCTGCTTAAGTACAGCACCTAGAGAATGACTGGATGACTGCTTCAGTACTGGTCCTAGAGAATGAATGGATGACTGCTTCAGTACTGGTCCTAGAGAATGACTGGATGACTGGTTCAGTACAGGACCTGCTTCAGTACTGGTCCTAGAGAATGACTGGATGACAGCTTCAGTACAGGACCTGCTTAAGTACAGCACCTAGAGAATGACTGGATGACAGCTTCAGTACAGGACCTGCTTAAGTACAGCAAATAGAGAATGACTGGATGACTGCTTCAGTACTGGTCCTGCTTAAGTACAGCACCTAGAGAATGACTGGATGACTGCTTCAGTACTGGTCCTGCTTAAGTACAGCACCTAGAGAATGACTGGATGACTGCTTCAGTACTGGTCCTAGAGAATGAATGGATGACTGCTTCAGTACTGGTCCTAGAGAATGACTGGATGACTGGTTCAGTACAGGACCTGCTTCAGTACTGGTCCTAGAGAATGACTGGATGACAGCTTCAGTACAGGACCTGCTTAAGTACAGCACCTAGAGAATGACTACATGACAGCTTCAGTACAGGACCTGCTTAAGTACAGCAAATAGAGAATGACTGGATGACTGCTTCAGTACTGGTCCTGCTTAAGTACAGCACCTAGAGAATGACTGGATGACTGCTTCAGTACTGGTCCTGCTTAAGTACAGCACCTAGAGAATGACTGGATGACTGCTTCAGTACTGGTCCTAGAGAATGACTGGATGACTGGTTCAGTACAGGACCTGCTTCAGTACTGGTCCTAGAGAATGACTGGATGACTGCTTCAGTACTGGTCCTAGAGAATGATTGGATGACTGGTTATACTCTGACTGGCGCCATCAGTGTGTCAGACTCAGCGGTGTAGAGGGAGAGATTTCATCACACGGATCACTTCAAATGATGTCCTTGTCCTTGAAACTGTCTAACACGGCGTACATCTCCAGACAGAGGAGCGGACCCCCCCCCTCTCCACCCCCCCCCCTCCACCCTGGTGACCTGTGGTCCTAGAGAGACCCTTACAGTGGCATCCTCAAATCGTGCGGACACGCATCTCAACTTTCTGTCAACGCTGCGTTTGTGGGAACTCCACAAGCATCGAGAGGCTGCTCATCAGTTAA
This sequence comes from Osmerus eperlanus, assembly GCF_963692335.1. NCBI lineage: Eukaryota > Metazoa > Chordata > Actinopteri > Osmeriformes > Osmeridae > Osmerus > Osmerus eperlanus. The sequence goes on from NC_085024.1 coordinate 2,117,103, forward strand.
AGGTCCTTTCTATTTTAGTCTGTTGTGAACAGCAAGGCTATCCTTCTTCCCTTCAGCTCACAGGCAGCATAGCATGCTAGCAGGGACATCTGTGTGACCTGCTGTGTGGAGAGTGTTGATTCTTACAGTAATGCAGGTGACCTTTTTTTCTCATTGAGTGTAAAGGGAGGGAGTTGCCCTAAAGTGTGAATGCTGTGAGGGGTGGAGAGACCGCCTTCCCTCCCTGAGAGATACAGCGACATACTGGGGACATCGTAGCCTACACCGAATGTTACTGTTACTGTTGACTCTGAGGAATTCTCACATTCTCCTGTTTCTCATATTCTCCTTCTCCTGTGTTCACTTAAAGATTAGCCTACTCTCGTAACATTTTCAAATATGCTGCTGCGAAAAAATCTAAAGTGGAAGTCCATCGTCATTGTTATACCTTTTATTGGAAGCTCTACCGCGCGCCCAGACTACACCCTTCTAATTACCTGCGGGATTCTGTGGGGACAATTGGTTTACCGGGATGTATCATTAAGTACCAGGATGTTACACTGGCAGTGTGGTTCACCTTAAAGGCGTCTTGTGGCTCGTAATGTAGACAGCTATACGAGCCACAAGTGGGGAGTGGGCCCCCCTATCCGTACACCCTCTCACTGACCTGCCTGATGCTGTCTGTCGTGCTCCACGACAATTTTGACAAAACAGTTTACCGACTTGCATATTGTGAGACATAATCGATGCAGGCATTTCATTATGCAAAGCTAAATTGTGGCAGATATGGGATCTTACCTAGTTCCAGATTATTGTCGCAATTCTCCTGCGGCTGAGGACGGATCACAGCTTTGGTGACCGCGAGCTCCGTTGCTGTCAGTGTCGCTGACAAAATGCTTTCGAAGAATTGGGAGCAATCCAGGCAAAAAACAAAATAAAAGAACTTAAAGCGAGCCTTTCTATCAGTTTCGTTTTGCAGTTTGGCCACAGTGCCAAAGCACACTGCGTACAAGAACAGTGAATTCAATGCGGTTTCATTTGACCGGGTTCTCAAATGCAGCGCGCTACTGTATCGTACAGCTGTGTAGGTCCCTCTCTCTGATGGGGAAGGCTTCACTTTGAACCGAGGGGGTGTGACAAACAGAGCACGTACTGTCCAATTCCGTTCCTCGTTCCTCTCCAGCCCAAACACACCAGTTTATCAAGGCAATCAACACATGTAGCTAACCCGTTTAGGTTTCGAATGTTTAATTTCTGTCTAATGAGAAGAGTATAGGCTTTCGCCACAGGATATCTTATCCCGGAGACAGTTCAGCCACAATGGTTTACTAGGGCATGGCGGTCCGCTGGTAAATGTGGTGCAGAAAGCAGGCAGAAATACCAATAACTCTAACTATGATAAATCGAGTGATACAGTGACACTGGGTCATGGACTGTGGACTAAACAGATCATTTATCAACTGGCAAGCTGCCTGTGAACCAACTGGTGAACCGACAGCCCACGCGGAGTTACGTTGACAGTAGGCTACCTTGAGCTTTGTATTTGCAAAGCAAATGTTTGTACATCTGCGAGGTCGTATCAGTCAGTAGGAAGAAATAACATCATGACAGAAGACATCTTACAGGCTAGTCACTGTGGCTGAGATCAATAATCCATTTTATGAGTCTTAACAGTCGATAATACATAAAATACATTCCCCATGGGATAATAAATGCGAAAGAAGACATGATGAACACAACTAGTGTGTAGGCCTATCACTGTAAACATATGAACATCATAACCTCCAGTCAGAGGTTAACATACTTTTGTCTTAAATCATTAATCGTGCAGGTACAGTTCAGGGTTGACTCAGTGATAACAGCCTTTCAGACACTATCGATTTCCAAACAATGAAATACAGGCCATTGCAAGGCCGTCTTGGAGTCAACATTGGGGGGGACGAAATCTGCGGAGATTTCCTTTCCTTCTTTTTTTGGTTTAGTTATTACAATTTTTTAATGATAATTTCGGACAGCGTGCGTGGTTGCCTGTCATAGCGTTGCACATTTATATTTTATTTCTATTTTTATATCAATATATTTGGGGGGACATTTTGATCAGATTTGAATATTGGATTTGAATATTGAATATATTATGATTACGGCCCTGCAGGATGGTGAGCGAATACCAAAAGTTTTGATGAAACCTAACCACATCAAAGGCAATAGGGTTAGGGTTATTTCTGTTTCTGTTTTATTTCTATCACTACACGGAAGGCCAAATATGCGGAACTTCGTCGGCCTGTCCACCTTATCAGTAGCCTGGTCCTAACCAGACTCTCAAACATTGCATTTGTACAGAGAGTCTGGCCTCGCTCCATTGACAAGCGTTGACTTCCTTGTAGGCGGGTACTCTGTTGAAGTTTAAAACTATTGGATCTGCCCAGAGCCACTCTGATCTGCCATAACCAATCGCTAGCGTTCGCCTTAGCTAATTCCTTCACCACTACTGTAACAGAGCTAGCTGCCGTAGCAGGAAAATCAAACTGTTCCCGAACCCCGTGGGGAGGAGGGCCACAACATCATGGCCACCAACAAAACTCAGCAAAACTTGTTCTTGCTCTGGCTTTAGCTGTTGGATATTCGGCAGCATTGCCACAACGGACCGAATGGCTTCGCTCGCATCTTTCTCCGCCGCCATTACGGAACTACAACACAAACTAGCGCACGACATCAACGTCATCGTTCTCAGCCACTCCCTCTGTTCGCTGATTCGCCGGTAGAAAATCAACCTGAAAAATCTGACTTATGTACCTCATGGCCAGACCTATGTACAGAAGCAAAAATAAAATTGAGCGGAAGTACGTAGGAGGGCAGAGCCAGGCTACCTTATCAGGGGGTCTACTGTAGAAATGATTATGGGTGCAACTTCCTGTGAGATAGAGGAAGTTGCAGTTTGCTATACGTTAGTCCCAGCCAGCCGTCAACAGTGATTCTTTCTAAAGTAATTTAAACTATAATTTAACTAAAACTGGTTTGTTTTTAAATATATGTTGTCATTTATATTTATATTATTGTTATAAAATGTCATTGCGGAGCTCTGGTAGGCTACTTGTTGCGCTGTTCGCGGCTGTACTAACAACCAATGTAAAATATGTGGTATTCAGTGGCGACTTCTTTAAGACTGCAAGGGAAGCTCGGCTTCCCCAAAAATGTCAAAAAATGTATGGTCAAATGTTTAATATTATGTTAACATTTTAAATGCTTTAGAACACCATCTCAAAGACGAGTTCGTTCAAAATCAGCAGGTCGACTGACTCGATTTCCTTATCATACCTTCCCGTAGCGTCACAGTGCATTTCCCGGTTGAAGCCTGGCATTCATGGACTTCAATGGGGCAGCTTTGAACAGTTTTTTTCAGTGCTTCGAAACTATACGGTCATTGGATAAATGCTGCGATTATGTCCCGCCCACGGACGCTCGGCGTCTCTGGGGGTGAATGGAGGAGTGGGCTGGCCTGGACGCTGGGCTTCCGCGTGATGATTGGAGGGTCTGCCGAAAGACTGCATCTCCTTTTGATTGACAGCGATTTTGTAGCTACTATAAAATGTCGCCAAAGCTATTCGAGCTCAGTCCCATCGCAGATTTTGCAAGTGTAGTCGAAAAACAAACTGCTGCAAACAATTTCTTGGTATTTGCTTGGCGAAATTGCTAGCCAATTTTCATCATACATTTCATAGAATTATACAGCACATTCCTTGTTTAAGTTTAACTTAATTCCCACATTTCCTCCTTCAAGTTTAATATTGTTTTGTTAGATCATTCGTAAGTTTCATTCATTAATTCATACAGTAGGCTATGCTAGTGTAGTGACAATATTATGATGTAAGCTGAAAATGAGCGTCCCCTTTTTGAAGGACCAGCAGCCACCACTGGTGGTATTCCACCATAATTATTAGTAGCGTACGTTAAACGGTTCTAATCAGAGTTAAAAACGTTCATGGCGTCGAGACAATGTTTGGAACTGAACACAAGAAAGTGGCATACTTTAATGTAAACCCAGTATTTAGCACGTCACAAACTATCCTTTAAACAAATCCCAGATACCAAACAGGAAATGCGCATGAGGTTTTCTCCATTAGTGATGAAGCACAAGTCACAACATGCAAAGTTTGTGAACTGAATGTCCAGTCACTCTGCAGAGAAGGTGTTGTGGACAGTGTGGCACTGACATTGTCATTGTATGTGGCAATCTGTACACTTTAATAACACTTTGCACTGTGTCGAAAAATATATGAATATAATCAAAATGTATTAAGCTCTTTATTTAATGCATTTGAATTAGAATTAAGTAAACTATTTTCCCTCTTGGGATACCACCCCATCAACTCATCCTAAGCCGTCAATCAAAGGGTTTTAAACTGACTCCAGATAATCAAATTCAAGTCACCAGAATCAGATACCTTCCAACTTTTGTACCTTCTTTCTCCTGTTATGTTAAACTGATACCCTGAAACTATCCCAAACACTCGGTCACCAGTCGTATGTTGGATTGTGTAAACTAGACAGTGTCTTTGCAGCAGTAACCTGACAGTATATTTGCCCCAGTCCCAACCCCTCTTGACCTTTGCCCCCTACCCCCCTGCCCCCTATCCAGAACCTCAACTGTTACCCATGGGGGAGGTGTGACCCACCAAGGGTTGAGACAGCAGGAGGGGATATTTTGGGCGACCCTCTGACACCACTTTCTCCATCTGTGCCTCTCAGCCCCCCGCCCCTCTCCACAGCCCCCCATCCCCCCCACAAACACAGCCCCCCACATGCTTCCCACCTGTTGTATCTGTCTGGTGGGTGAGTGACAGGTTGGGACAGTCAGGGCTACCAGGGCTCTCTGGCTTCTATCAGCATCACACTTGGGCCCACTAGCAACATTATCATCCCATGCTAACTCAGCTTAACTGGTCTCAGTTTAAAATCAATTAACACGGTTTATTTTGGAGTAACACCCATTGACTAGGGAAAAGGACATGGAGAGGTTTCTCATTTTTGAATTTGTTTCTGAATCGAATTCTGCTTCTAGTGTGAGTTCTCGGTAAGTGGAGATTGATGATTGGCCAAATTGTCTGGTGCGGAACCAAAGTCAATGTTTGGATGGAAAAGAGTATTTGCCTTGCAGAAGCAGTGTTACTGAGCAGGACATGACCTTAGTGACTACACTTCAGACAGTCTTTCGTTTCTTTGATGACCTTTGAACTTTTTCGATTGCTATTTTCCCGACCTGGGCACTCACCATCTCCTGTTCATGTGCGATCAATAATATGAAACAACCCAGTTTGAATTAAAGCGAAAGGTTCTCTTTAAAGCATAGGGATGACAACTTAGACACGATTCACATGTTACATGTGTTGCGTTGTTCAGTGACATCCTGTTACATTAACATCTCACACCGTTTTTTCAATTCAAAATCCTGTTTAAAAGCGAAAATTTCCAGACACATTTGCCAGTTCCTGCCCGGTAACTGCTGTGTGTGCATATAGGATGTGAGCTAGCGCCGAGTCCCACGCCAATTCCCAAATGCAGCCTCTTCTCACTTTCCCTCCACAAGCACCTGTTCGTCCCCACAAAGCCCTCAGGTTCAGTTACAGGCCTTTTTATGTGCGCTAGCTCGGCAGCTAACCAGGAAAAGGTCAGCTTTATACGAGAGCCAGGATCCTTGATTGGATCGTTGGGATTTAAACCTCTGCTTTTAAAGACGTATCGTTTCACCTGGGCGGGTGAATCTTTGACCTTCTCATCGCAGGTCACAGAAACACCTCGAGTCTGGATCTGTCACCTCAAGAGTGGCACTGATCATAAACATGCTTTCAGGACTTTTATTGGCATTGTGATACGTATATCTGTTTGTCATTTGTAGATGGTCGTAATTCGAATTCCGGGTTTAGCATTGCTAACTCTAGGATAAATTATTCTGAGAATATAAATGCCAGTTGTTAATCCCTTCAAATCTGATACGAACATCAGATACTGTTGGTGTTTATGCTAGTCAAATCTCATGGTGGAACTACGAAATTTTAGTTTGATCCTTTTATAGACAACAGTATGTGGTGTGTAAACAGAAACCTCACCGACCCTCAGGGTTCTAGGTACGAACACCTGACACTGGTCCGAGCCAAACACGACATCTTCCTTGTGTTCGAGAGAGCCGTGTCACAGGCCGGCGAAGATGGCAGCGCTGGCAGCTGCCCTGACGGTCTGCAGGGGCCTTCCTCAGCTGTCCCAAACCTATTATCACCTTCTAGAAGTTTCCACTGGACCCAGACCTCCCCACGTCCCTCAGAGCCAGACCTGGACTCAGCAGTCACTGAGAGCAGGGCGGGAACCCAAGAAGGCATCGCTGGACCGAGGTGTTTCGGGGGTAATTATACAGCGCCTGTCCAAAGTTTGGAAACACCTGGTCTTTTAGCGTTTTTCAGAAACACATGCATGTTTCTATGGTTTGTATGACAGCAAACCAGGTAATTCAACAGTATGAAGATGACTCTTTGACTGAAATATACAGATATTGGTACAATAAGCGTAATTTTCCTCAAACTGTCACCATAGGCATATTTGGAGAACATGCTATCTCATTATATACATGTAGGTTAAATGACCTACAGACCGTGACTGAGTGACTGATTACATTCATGCATTAAAAACAATGAAAAACCGGTGGCGCATGTGTCTCTCAAAAATGCTAAATGCTAGGTGTTTCCAAATGTGTGACAGGCCCTGTAATCCACAGTCCTGCTTGACGAATCAGGAGGTGGAGAAAACAAGCAAAAACAGGGTGTGTTATGTGCCGTCCCACACAGCAGCAGAGAGAGAAGACTGTTTAGAGCAAAGTCCTTGAGCTAGGCTGTGGGTGGTGTCAGGGTTGGGTGGCGTTCAGGAGCTGGCTGCTGGAGACCAGACTCCCATGACTGAACTGTTTCGTTTTCCCGTTTGAACCATCTGGGTTGAGTTAAGCAGCGTTCCAGAAGAGCGGTGAGCCCCTGTGGTTGGTCTTCCCTCTCAAACAGGCTCACATGAGAGTGCTGACTCATCCCAATGTCATTCAGGTGGCTGCTTGTGCACTGGTGTGTTAAAGCAACTGTTTTACACTCCTTTTACTCACTTCAAGCCATGACATTGAAACACAATAATTTTATACACAATAACACATAAAAGTGCTTGTGACAATCAACAGATAAATTGATCACCCAATTACTGTAAAATGCACAGGGAGACTGGAGTGAGATCTAACATGCCATCAACCACCTAGTCCTAGATGAAGACTTACTGCGTGGCTGTTGTGAAGATGAACATACTGTGGCGTATGTGCAGTCAGGGTCACGGTAATGTTGGGCATTATGTCACATCAGCGTTGTGTACAGGGATGCTGCAGGACAGCCGCAGGGGAGTCAGGTGGCTGAGTGGTTAGGGAATCGGGCTAGTAATCTGAAGGTTGCCAGTTCGATTCCCGGCCGACGTTGTGTCCTTGGGCAAGGCACCTCACCCTACTTGCCTCGGGGGCAATGTCCCTGTACTTACTGTAAGTCGCTCTGGATAAGAGTGTCAGCTAAATGACTAAATGTAAATGTGATGGACAAACAAAAGATTTGCCCCAGGTGAGAGAAGTTGTGAAGCTGAAAAAGGAAGTTATTGTAGTATTGACAACATTAACATTCAACATTTGCACCATTGCTACTATAAGCCAGGGCTACAAAAAGAAGTGTTGCCTACCTAAAGAGAAAAATATTTTTGCTAGTTTTTACACTAGCCTGTTTTGAGGAAAGAGAAATGGGACAAGACCTAGCTTGTTGACAGAGATGGGAAGTTACTTTGTTATTGTACTTAAGTAGATTGTTCTGGTATCAGTACTTATACTTTACTGTCTATTTTTCTGACAACTTTTTACTTTCATTACTTAAAATGTTTACACAAATACTTTCTACCTCTTACATTTTCAAAACAGGCTCGTTTCTTTAGTTTTAATATTATTTGGTGGCATGATCAATATTGTCATTGCGCACCTTTTTTAATTCCCTGGCTATCATCCACAGAAAACGTAAGCTAGTCTACGAAGCGACCATGGAGCAAGGCAGAAAGCAACAAGAACAATGGCTAACGTTCTGGATGAGACAGAGGGAGTTAGCGATGTCGACACGACTGAGAATAGAGACACTCCTGATCACCCATGACCCATGAGGGAGATGTTTGAAATTGTTGGTGTCAAAAAGGATTCCCTGGCAAATGAGCTGCATGTCTATAGTGTCATTTTGTATTCATGTATTAATATGATGTGAGGTCCAGTCCCATACTTTTTTACTTTAACTTAAGTGTAAAAGTGTAGTCAGCACTTTAACCTTTACCAGAGTCTTTTTAAACATGAGTATCTGTACTCTACTTGAGTGAAGGATGTGTGTACTTTTGCCATCTCTGCTTGTTGAGTAAGCTGGTTCTGGAAAACTATAATTTAGAAAAATGACTTCATGTTATTAGCATGAGCTTGGTGTAAAATGACTGGTGCTGTTGTGTGTTACGTATGGATGAGGGTGTTTAGAAGGCCGTGGCGGGCGAGGGAGACAGTAAATAGGGAGGATGAAATGTGTCCTGGAACTTTCCTTTCAAACTGGAAGCACGTGTTGGGCAATGGAGCAAAAACAAAAAAGAGAAAAAAGAAAAGAACTCGGCAAATGTTGGCCCAAACATTTGTATGCGATCGTGCATTTCTCATTTGCTTGTCTAATCAAATATGAGACACACACACGCTAGGATAGAGTTATCACCATAACAACCACAGGACATACGTACATGATGGTTATCTTGACAATGTGAATTGTTCTTATAATTACAGAAGCTTCTGTCTGCATGTAGTTCCTCACCCCTCTTAACAGAGCAGACACTAGCCCAGCATGTTGGTGTGCAGGCAACATGACACAAGAGCAGACACTAGCCCAGCATGTTGGTGTGCAGGCAACATGACACAAGAGCAGACACTAGCCCAGCATGTTGGTGTGCAGGCAACATGACACAACAGCAGACACTAGCCCAGCATGTCGGTGTGCAGGCAACATGACACAAGAGCAGACACTAGCCCAGCATGTCGGTGTGCAGGCAACATGACACAAGAGCAGACATTAGCCCAGCATGTCGGTGTGCAGGCAACATGACACAAGAGCAGACATTAGCCCAGCATGTCGGTGTGCAGGCAACATGACACAAGAGCAGACACTAGGCCAGCATGTTGGTGTGCAGGCAACATGACACAAGAGCAGACACTAGCCCAGCATGTCGGTGTGCAGGCAACATGACACAAGAGCAGACATTAGCCCAGCATGTCGGTGTGCAGGCAACATGACACAACAGCAGACACTAGCCCAGCATGTCGGTGTGCAGGCAACATGACACAAGAGCAGACATTAGCCCAGCATGTCGGTGTGCAGGCAACATGACACAACAGCAGACACTAGCCCAGCATGTCGGTGTGCAGGCAACATGACACAACAGCAGACACTAGCCCAGCATGTCGGTGTGCAGGCAACATGACACAAGAGCAGACATTAGCCCAGCATGTCGGTGTGCAGGCAACATGACACAACAGCAGACACTAGCCCAGCATGTCGGTGTGCAGGCAACATGACACAAGAGCAGACATTAGCCCAGCATGTCGGTGTGCAGGCAACATGACACAAGAGCAGACACTAGCCCAGCATGTTGGTGTGCAGGCAACATGACACAACAGCAGACACTAGCCCAGCATGTCGGTGTGCAGGCAACATGACACAAGAGCAGACATTAGCCCAGCATGTTGGTGTGCAGGCAACATGACACAAGAGCAGACACTAGCCCAGCATGTCGGTGTGCAGGCAACATGACACAAGAGCAGACACTAGCCCAGCATGTTGGTGTGCAGGCAACATGACACAAGAGCAGACACTAGCCCAGCATGTCGGTGTGCAGGCAACATGACACAAGAGCAGACACTAGCCCAGCATGTTGGTGTGCAGGCAACATGACACAACAGCAGACACTAGCCCAGCATGTCGGTGTGCAGGCAACATGACACAAGAGCAGACACTAGCCCAGCATGTCGGTGTGCAGGCAACATGACACAAGAGCAGACACTAGCCCAGCATGTTGGTGTGCAGGCAACATGACACAAGAGCAGACACTAGCCCAGCATGTCGGTGTGCAGGCAACATGACACAAGAGCAGACACTAGCCCAGCATGTTGGTGTGCAGGCAACATGACACAACAGCAGACACTAGCCCAGCATGTCGGTGTGCAGGCAACATGACACAAGAGCAGACACTAGCCCAGCATGTTGGTGTGCAGGCAACATGACACAACAGCAGACACTAGCCCAGCATGTTGGTGTGCAGGCAACATGACACAACAGCAGACACTAGCCCAGCATGTCGGTGTGCAGGCAACATGACACAAGAGCAGACACTAGCCCAGCATGTCGGTGTGCAGGCAACATGACACAAGAGCAGACACTAGCCCAGCATGTTGGTGTGCAGGCAACATGACACAACAGCAGACACTAGCCCAGCATGTCGGTGTGCAGGCAACATGACACAACAGCAGACACTAGCCCAGCATGTTGGTGTGCAGGCAACATGACACAACAGCAGACACTAGCCCAGCATGTTGGTGTGCAGGCAACATGACACAAGAGCAGACACTAGCCCAGCATGTTGGTGTGCAGGCAACATGACACAACAGCAGACACTAGCCCAGCATGTTGGTGTGCAGGCAACATGACACAACAGCAGACACTAGCCCAGCATGTCGGTGTGCAGGCAACATGACACAAGAGCAGACACTAGCCCAGCATGTCGGTGTGCAGGCAACATGACACAAGAGCAGACACTAGCCCAGCATGTTGGTGTGCAGGCAACATGACACAAGAGCAGACACTAGCCCAGCATGTTGGTGTGCAGGCAACATGACACAAGAGCAGACACTAGCCCAGCATGTTGGTGTGCAGGCAACATGACACAACAGCAGACACTAGCCCAGCATGTTGGTGTGCAGGCAACATGACACAACAGCAGACACTAGCCCAGCATGTCGGTGTGCAGGCAACATGACACAACAGCAGACACTAGCCCAGCATGTCGGTGTGCAGGCAACATGACACAAGAGCAGACACTAGGCCAGCATGTCGGTGTGCAGGCAACATGACACAAGAGCAGACACTAGCCCAGCATGTTGGTGTGCAGGCAACATGACACAAGAGCAGACACTAGGCCAGCATGTCGGTGTGCAGGCAACATGACACAAGAGCAGACACTAGGCCAGCATGTCGGTGTGCAGGCAACATGACACAACAGCAGACACTAGCCCAGCATGTCGGTGTGCAGGCAACATGACACAACAGCAGACACTAGCCCAGCATGTCGGTGTGCAGGCAACATGACACAACAGCAGACACTAGCCCAGCATGTCGGTGTGCAGGCAACATGACACAACAGCAGACACTAGCCCAGCATGTTGGTGTGCAGGCAACATGACACAAGAGCAGACACTAGCCCAGCATGTTGGTGTGCAGGCAACATGACACAACAGCAGACACTAGCCCAGCATGTTGGTGTGCAGGCAACATGACACAACAGCAGACACTAGCCCAGCATGTTGGTGTGCAGGCAACATGACACAACAGCAGACACTAGCCCAGCATGTTGGTGTGCAGGCAACATGACACAACAGCAGACACTAGCCCAGCATGTTGGTGTGCAGGCAACATGACACAACAGCAGACACTAGCCCAGCATGTTGGTGTGCAGGCAACATGACACAACAGCAGACACTAGCCCAGCATGTTGGTGTGCAGGCAACATGACACAACAGCAGACACTAGCCCAGCATGTTGGTGTGCAGGCAACATGACACAACAGCAGACACTAGCCCAGCATGTTGGTGTGCAGGCAACATGACACAACAGCAGACACTAGCCCAGCATGTTGGTGTGCAGGCAACATGACACAACAGCAGACACTAGCCCAGCATGTTGGTGTGCAGGCAACATGACACAACAGCAGACACTAGCCCAGCATGTTGGTGTGCAGGCAACATGACACAACAGCAGACACTAGCCCAGCATGTTGGTGTGCAGGCAACATGACACAACAGCAGACACTAGCCCAGCATGTTGGTGTGCAGGCAACATGACACAACAGCAGACACTAGCCCAGCATGTTGGTGTGCAGGCAACATGACACAACAGCAGACACTAGCCCAGCATGTTGGTGTGCAGGCAACATGACACAACAGCAGACACTAGCCCAGCATGTTGGTGTGCAGGCAACATGACACAACAGCAGACACTAGCCCAGCATGTTGGTGTGCAGGCAACATGACACAACAGCAGACACTAGCCCAGCATGTTGGTGTGCAGGCAACATGACACAACAGCAGACACTAGCCCAGCATGTTGGTGTGCAGGCAACATGACACAACAGCAGACACTAGCCCAGCATGTTGGTGTGCAGGCAACATGACACAACAGCAGACACTAGCCCAGCATGTTGGTGTGCAGGCAACATGACACAACAGCAGACACTAGCCCAGCATGTTGGTGTGCAGGCAACATGACACAACAGCAGACACTAGCCCAGCATGTTGGTGTGCAGGCAACATGACACAACAGCAGACACTAGCCCAGCATGTTGGTGTGCAGGCAACATGACACAACAGCAGACACTAGCCCAGCATGTTGGTGTGCAGGCAACATGACACAACAGCAGACACTAGCCCAGCATGTTGGTGTGCAGGCAACATGACACAACAGCAGACACTAGCCCAGCATGTTGGTGTGCAGGCAACATGACACAACAGCAGACACTAGCCCAGCATGTTGGTGTGCAGGCAACATGACACAACAGCAGACACTAGCCCAGCATGTCGGTGTGCAGGCAACATGACACAAGAGCAGACACTAGCCCAGCATGTCGGTGTGCAGGCAACATGACACAAGAGCAGACACTAGCCCAGCATGTTGGTGTGCAGGCAACATGACACAACAGCAGACACTAGCCCAGCATGTTGGTGTGCAGGCAACATGACACAACAGCAGACACTAGCCCAGCATGTTGGTGTGCAGGCAACATGACACAACAGCAGACACTAGCCCAGCATGTTGGTGTGCAGGCAACATGACACAACAGCAGACACTAGCCCAGCATGTTGGTGTGCAGGCAACATGACACAACAGCAGACACTAGCCCAGCATGTTGGTGTGCAGGCAACATGACACAACAGCAGACACTAGCCCAGCATGTTGGTGTGCAGGCAACATGACACAACAGCAGACACTAGCCCAGCATGTTGGTGTGCAGGCAACATGACACAACAGCAGACACTAGCCCAGCATGTTGGTGTGCAGGCAACATGACACAACAGCAGACACTAGCCCAGCATGTTGGTGTGCAGGCAACATGACACAACAGCAGACACTAGCCCAGCATGTTGGTGTGCAGGCAACATGACACAACAGCAGACACTAGCCCAGCATGTTGGTGTGCAGGCAACATGACACAACAGCAGACACTAGCCCAGCATGTTGGTGTGCAGGCAACATGACACAACAGCAGACACTAACCCAGCATGTTGGTGTGCAGGCAACATGACACAACAGCAGACACTAGCCCAGCATGTTGGTGTGCAGGCAACATGACACAACAGCAGACACTAACCCAGCATGTTGGTGTGCAGGCAACATGACACAACAGCAGACACTAGCCCAGCATGTTGGTGTGCAGGCAACATGACACAACAGCAGACACTAACCCAGCATGTTGGTGTGCAGGCAACATGACACAACAGCAGACACTAGCCCAGCATGTTGGTGTGCAGGCAACATGACACAAGAGCAGACACTAGCCCAGCATGTTGGTGTGCAGGCAACATGACACAAGAGCAGACACTAGCCAGCATGTCGGTGTGCAGGCAACATGACACAAGAGCAGACACTAGGCCAGCATGTCGGTGTGCAGGCAACATGACACAACAGCAGACACTAGCCCAGCATGTCGGTGTGCAGGCAACATGACACAACAGCAGACACTAGCCCAGCATGTCGGTGTGCAGGCAACATGACACAACAGCAGACACTAGCCCAGCATGTCGGTGTGCAGGCAACATGACACAACAGCAGACACTAGCCCAGCATGTTGGTGTGCAGGCAACATGACACAAGAGCAGACACTAGCCCAGCATGTTGGTGTGCAGGCAACATGACACAACAGCAGACACTAGCCCAGCATGTTGGTGTGCAGGCAACATGACACAACAGCAGACACTAGCCCAGCATGTTGGTGTGCAGGCAACATGACACAACAGCAGACACTAGCCCAGCATGTTGGTGTGCAGGCAACATGACACAACAGCAGACACTAGCCCAGCATGTTGGTGTGCAGGCAACATGACACAACAGCAGACACTAGCCCAGCATGTTGGTGTGCAGGCAACATGACACAACAGCAGACACTAGCCCAGCATGTTGGTGTGCAGGCAACATGACACAACAGCAGACACTAGCCCAGCATGTTGGTGTGCAGGCAACATGACACAACAGCAGACACTAGCCCAGCATGTTGGTGTGCAGGCAACATGACACAACAGCAGACACTAGCCCAGCATGTTGGTGTGCAGGCAACATGACACAACAGCAGACACTAGCCCAGCATGTTGGTGTGCAGGCAACATGACACAACAGCAGACACTAGCCCAGCATGTTGGTGTGCAGGCAACATGACACAACAGCAGACACTAGCCCAGCATGTTGGTGTGCAGGCAACATGACACAACAGCAGACACTAGCCCAGCATGTTGGTGTGCAGGCAACATGACACAACAGCAGACACTAGCCCAGCATGTTGGTGTGCAGGCAACATGACACAACAGCAGACACTAGCCCAGCATGTTGGTGTGCAGGCAACATGACACAACAGCAGACACTAGCCCAGCATGTTGGTGTGCAGGCAACATGACACAACAGCAGACACTAGCCCAGCATGTTGGTGTGCAGGCAACATGACACAACAGCAGACACTAGCCCAGCATGTTGGTGTGCAGGCAACATGACACAACAGCAGACACTAGCCCAGCATGTTGGTGTGCAGGCAACATGACACAACAGCAGACACTAGCCCAGCATGTTGGTGTGCAGGCAACATGACACAACAGCAGACACTAGCCCAGCATGTTGGTGTGCAGGCAACATGACACAACAGCAGACACTAGCCCAGCATGTTGGTGTGCAGGCAACATGACACAACAGCAGACACTAGCCCAGCATGTTGGTGTGCAGGCAACATGACACAACAGCAGACACTAGCCCAGCATGTTGGTGTGCAGGCAACATGACACAACAGCAGACACTAGCCCAGCATGTTGGTGTGCAGGCAACATGACACAACAGCAGACACTAGCCCAGCATGTTGGTGTGCAGGCAACATGACACAACAGCAGACACTAGCCCAGCATGTTGGTGTGCAGGCAACATGACACAACAGCAGACACTAGCCCAGCATGTTGGTGTGCAGGCAACATGACACAACAGCAGACACTAGCCCAGCATGTTGGTGTGCAGGCAACATGACACAACAGCAGACACTAGCCCAGCATGTTGGTGTGCAGGCAACATGACACAACAGCAGACACTAGCCCAGCATGTTGGTGTGCAGGCAACATGACACAACAGCAGACACTAGCCCAGCATGTTGGTGTGCAGGCAACATGACACAACAGCAGACACTAGCCCAGCATGTTGGTGTGCAGGCAACATGACACAACAGCAGACACTAGCCCAGCATGTTGGTGTGCAGGCAACATGACACAACAGCAGACACTAGCCCAGCATGTTGGTGTGCAGGCAACATGACACAACAGCAGACACTAGCCCAGCATGTTGGTGTGCAGGCAACATGACACAACAGCAGACACTAGCCCAGCATGTTGGTGTGCAGGCAACATGACACAACAGCAGACACTAGCCCAGCATGTTGGTGTGCAGGCAACATGACACAACAGCAGACACTAGCCCAGCATGTTGGTGTGCAGGCAACATGACACAACAGCAGACACTAGCCCAGCATGTCGGTGTGCAGGCAACATGACACAAGAGCAGACACTAGCCCAGCATGTTGGTGTGCAGGCAACATGACACAAGAGCAGACACTAGCCCAGCATGTTGGTGTGCAGGCAACATGACACAACAGCAGACACTAGCCCAGCATGTTGGTGTGCAGGCAACATGACACAACAGCAGACACTAGCCCAGCATGTTGGTGTGCAGGCAACATGACACAACAGCAGACACTAGCCCAGCATGTTGGTGTGCAGGCAACATGACACAACAGCAGACACTAGCCCAGCATGTTGGTGTGCAGGCAACATGACACAACAGCAGACACTAGCCCAGCATGTTGGTGTGCAGGCAACATGACACAACAGCAGACACTAGCCCAGCATGTTGGTGTGCAGGCAACATGACACAACAGCAGACACTAGCCCAGCATGTTGGTGTGCAGGCAACATGACACAACAGCAGACACTAGCCCAGCATGTTGGTGTGCAGGCAACATGACACAACAGCAGACACTAGCCCAGCATGTTGGTGTGCAGGCAACATGACACAACAGCAGACACTAGCCCAGCATGTTGGTGTGCAGGCAACATGACACAACAGCAGACACTAGCCCAGCATGTTGGTGTGCAGGCAACATGACACAACAGCAGACACTAGCCCAGCATGTTGGTGTGCAGGCAACATGACACAACAGCAGACACTAACCCAGCATGTTGGTGTGCAGGCAACATGACACAACAGCAGACACTAGCCCAGCATGTTGGTGTGCAGGCAACATGACACAACAGCAGACACTAACCCAGCATGTTGGTGTGCAGGCAACATGACACAACAGCAGACACTAGCCCAGCATGTTGGTGTGCAGGCAACATGACACAACAGCAGACACTAACCCAGCATGTTGGTGTGCAGGCAACATCACCGGGTTGTTGTGTTTGTCACAACTCCAAGAGCTACTTTAGATATCAAGCTGCGTACTGTGGTGTACATTCTCTCTCTCTCTCTCTCTCTCTCT